>NW_012027376.1:399311-508420 GCF_000956235.1 Wasmannia auropunctata
GGAGAGAAATCAGAATCGTCGCGCGACGTGCGAGCAAATGAACTGGATAAAATTAACCTCGATTATGCGAGAAGGAATGAAATACGTCCAACAGTGTTTAATTAAAGCAAGATTGTATTATATTAGCCGATTTTTGTGTCGGAAATGTAACTATGTAAATGTGAATGTGACTTCACGTCTAACGATTCCGTTGGCAAATTTCGAATCGATCCTTTCATAACGAGGTCAATTAGACAACCCCTATTTTCCGCATTCGCATCTCGATGACCGAGTTTTTTTTTACTAATAAGTTAATCAAGTTAATAGATAAAAGATGAATCAATATTTGACAGGAGCTGTTTGATCGATAAAAGATTCTCTAATTAATTAAAGAGACCTGAGGCTTCAATATTTTTGCTCAGAGAAGATTCCGAATTGAGGAATCTTTTTAAGCGGAACCACTCTCACGCGAGTCTTTACGGCAGCAATATGCATCTCCGCCGAAAGTGCATGTCGATTAGCATACGCGCGCGTTGCGATCATGGATTGCATAAGTCCAAGCTCTCGACTCAACGGGAATCGCGCACTGCAAAGCACGTGTACTCTAAACAAATGGCGGAGATAAAATAGATTGGCTGGCAGTGAAATTAAATCCCGCGTTATTCTCGCCCGACTCTGTAGGAGTCGGGTACAAGAGATCGCACGAGTGTGACGTAACATCCTTTAAATATTGTAGCTGCTAACACATGTACACGAGCACGCACACTTATCGAATGATTCACATCGTTTTAAAGACCATTCTCTGTGCAACAAAAATAAAATCGCGTTTCCCAATCTTGATTTTTATCGAACATCGCTCACAATGACATTCGAGGACATTTTCCGATGCGATATTCGAACAACAGTCAAGTTTTTTTAAAGTCAAATTACTTAATTATTCTTATATATTTATGTTATCGAAAAAAAAAACAGAGAAAGAATCCAGGCGTCAAAAGAACGTTAAACATTATACTAGCCAATCCCTCTAACGTCGAACGACTTTAACGAATTGTCCAATAACTTGGACTCCGCTCCTAAAATGGGAACAGTCGCACGGGGGGCGTGCTGTGATTTAAATTAAATCAACGTCGACTGGAAATTCTTTCTCTCTCAGGGACTAATCTTCCGCCGTCGAGTGCCGTGTTGTATTAACAAAATCGCGCGAGGCTCCGAAAACGAGACTCACGGGTCTACCCGGAAGCGCGTCGAGTCGCGTTGCGGAATCGTCAAGTCACGCAGGCAGGAGGAGCCGCGCACTCGTGCACACACCTAACGTGACATACATACGTATAATGTCATTCACGAAAAACTCGCCCACGCATTCGGGCCGCTATCGCGGCCAAGATTCCGCAGGGCACGATCGCTGCAATATTTCGGCTGTCGGTGGCAACGGTGGCAGGTAACGTACACGCGGTCGGTCGATACCAAACGCCGGTGTGACCTACCAGGATACATCGGTGGTGATACGGGCACCGCGCGAAACACACGGTACACCCCATCCCCTCACAGGCCTTCCCCTCCGCCGCTTGTCACCCCTCACCCTCTTCGTGCCCATCTAACACACGTGCTCGACGTGCCTGTACGTGAAACTCGAAGTGCTCGTCATTGTCTGGCGCGGAGGGCGCTTGACCTTCCGCAACGTATCGAGCACTCCCCCGATTTCCTTTCAGCTGGTCGTGTGAAGAGGAGACGCGGCCATATTTTCGAAGGGAGAAGAATGAAAGAAAAAAAGAAATACGCCGCTTACAATACGCGTGATGGTATATTCAGGATATGCTCTTTGTCGGCCGCGGCGTTGCTCCAATTCATTCGCATCCGTCCGCGCACGTTGTATGTGCTCTGTGTATGTACTCGAAGAAAAGGGGAACGAGCCGACCCTGTGTTAGAATCGCTTTCTCTCTCTCTCTCTCTCTCTCTCTCTCTCTCCCTTCTATACCGTGATCTCTGATACCCCTTCTTCTTACGCCCCGGTCCCCTCGCCGCGCGAGGTCGAGCGCCCTTTCGAAATTTGCCGATGGCCAAAGGACGCCTCGAGGACTGTGCTCGTCTGGCCTCGAATCCGAGATTCTTATCTTTTAACTGAAAGCTCGCGGGAAGAAGGTGTTATCGAACGACCTTACTACTTTACGAACGTCGTCTGCAGCTACTGTGGCGACCGCGAGCGCCTGTGTACGCCTAGGTCGACCTAGGAAAATATTCACGACGAAATTTTCTGTTACCCTAACTTTCCCCTGTTTCTCTCTTTCGTTTTGTTATTCGCCGTGGCAAAATATATACATGTTTACTCGGTATGCAAATACTTGAAAACAGCGAAAGACTCTTTCGGCACTGAGTATTCATTATAGGAAGAATTTGCATTCCTCGTGAATCATTTCTACGTTACCGTAAAAGTTTCAAGATTTTTATAAAATTTTTAACGAATCTATTTAAAGAACTAGTTTATTGATTGCGGCTTTAATGATTAAAACTTTCTTCCTTCTATACATATAAATTCACCTTTGTAAATCTCTTTCGAGAAAAATTTACTTTTCATCATTATTTATAGTGAATTAAGTATTCTTCTAAAGAAATAATAAACCGAATAGAGAGGGTAATGCACTTCAGGCCAAAAGTTTTGAAACACCGATAAAAACGCAGATAATCTGTTTTTCGTTTTATACAATATCTAACTCAGCCAGAAATGTTTGGTCGATTCACATTGAATCGACGTCGATCCACATTGATTCCACGCCGATTCAACGTCGATCGACATTGATTCGACGTCAATTCAACGTCGATTGACCAAACATTTCCGGCTGGGAATTATTGAGTTTGGAGAATTATTGTTTAAAAAAAATACATTTTATATACATATATGTACAGGTCAAAAGTTTGGAAACACTCAAAATTAGCATCTTTGGGATTACTTTCACAAATATCCGTAACTATTTACTTTTTAAAAAATATTTTGTATTCTATATTTTGCCCTTCTTTTAGGCTTTTGGACATTCGCATAGTCGCTACCAGTATTAAAAATCTATAGTTCACATTATATATATACTATAGATTTTCAATAATAACAATGAATATTTAAATGCACTCTTAAACATTAAAAACATTAGTGTCTAAAAACATTTAATATATATTATTATTTAACATAAATTTTTTTCAACTTTTCATAAAAATAAATAATATAAAGGAAAACTTGCTTACATACAGACTAATTTAGAGAGTTTCAAGGTTTAATATTTATTATTACATTTATAATAGCTATAAATTTAAAATCTTAATTAAACTTATTTTAGTATTTATTTTATATAGTACTTATTACAAAAATGTAATGAAAAAGTAACGAATCGTTACTTTTCAAGTACGGTAATGGTAATGCATTACTTTTTTAACATTCCCAATTCTGCCAATAATCTAATATATATGTATATATATATATACATATACATATATATTTTATATATATATATATATATATATATATATATATAGGTAAAAAATGTAAGACGATAGAAGTTTTCAGAAGTGCTGATCCTTGCCTGTCCGTTCATGCAATGCAATCATTGCGGAATCTTTTACGCTACATAACGTCGCATGATGTGGTCTGCAAGCTGTGCAAAATAACTTCATGAAGAAATCAGCCGCAGGTTTTTAGCGATAGAAGACCTGAGGTCGGCAAAAAAAAAAAATAGGGCAGATTTTTTTAGAATCGATGCCAGGGAATACATTTTACGTGAGTTGTCCTCGCGTTCACCTCCGTTGGGAGTGTGAAAATAGCGAAAGTCATAGTATATTTCCGTTTGATGCACATCCCCTCTCTAACGTGACAACTAATCCAAATGCTACTTTCCACTGGGAAATATCTCGTTTACATAATCAAGAATTATTCAGCTAACTCGGCTCACGTCGCTGCTACTGCGTCACGTAGCTATCCACCGCTAAACTGAAAACACGTCTATTGATATTATGTTAAACATCATTGGCCTCATGTAGTGAAACATTATGCCCTCGATGGTGCAATTAATCTTCAACTGCTACTAAATTTATGTTCAAGTATGTCCTTTTAATTTCAATGCTGAAACAAATTTGTACTCTGTCTATGATTCATAAAGCAATCGATGTTTTTCAACGACAATTTATTTTTACAATAAAAAAATCGGATAACAGGAATTTAAAAGGTTACCCTTAGGAATTATAATTTTTATGCAGTTTGCATAAGGTACGAAGACGAACTATATATTTTTGTTACAAACGGTAAGCGGAATATCTTATTTGTCTGGCATTTTATTTTATTGCAAATATTTAAATAACGTTTATTAATACCATTTCTGTAAAATTACAACGAAGCAACAACGGTCAGTGAATTTATTCGTTACCGTCCGCTTACATTTTAATTGTAATTTTAATTTACGATTACCGCGAGCGATATTGAAATGCAATCTGTGTGAATACTGTTTGGAAATTATATCCTATATTTAGATTTCATATATATCAGAAAACATGACATAATTTTACATGTAATTTTATATGTAGAAGGCGTTCTCGAATTTAATTTTATATTATATATTATATATATATAATAAATGTATCATATATATTTATGAATTGAAGAACTGATTCATCATAACTTCACTTTGTTGTCTAATTTCTGTTGATGTTAAAAAAATTACCCAATTTTTTCAGTATCTGTGGATTTCAGCCAAAAAAAAGTTTATTTCACAAGCAAAAAAAAATTAATAGGAATGATAATTTTAAAAATATCCACATGAAAGCATAGATGTTTAAAGTATAATGTGTTACGATGCAATTTAATGATTTTAACGATCAAAATAAAATATGTTCATTTTAACAAAACATGTTACTGATACAATCGTTACGTACAAATTGATAAATAGAGTGCGAATAATAAACGTTTAGTAAAAATTTTCGCAATTTTCGCAATTAACTCGGCATTTCGTGGTTTTGCGGTTTCGCAATTAAAAAGTTCGCACATGAAGAGAACGAGAGGATATCAGTATAATATTCCGAGGGAAATAGATTTAGATTGAAATATTGCGTTTTTTAAAAAGCGCTTTGTGAAATACACTGCACATGAACATTACGGTGTAACGAAAGAAGGTTCTGCAAAACCGAGGTCGAAAAGTGAAGAGCGGAACGTGCATAATTCATTTATTTCATATACGTTTTCTATACATCTTCGTCTCGCGAATCCGACGCTCTCAGCATATCGCATATTTAAATCATCTCATTCATTTCGCGTTTCTAGATTACAAAGAAATTCTCCCGACTACGTTTATTCCAAATTGCGACGTCGTAATTTCCACCTCTTTTTCTGTTCTTCAACGAGTGTCTTGCTCAATTAATCGCGGTTCATCGGAACGCCCTGTGCTCTGTACGCACGAGCGCAGTTACTTTCTGGTTGATGTACGGGTCTGCGTTTCATCGAAACGGGAGAGCGACTACTCGACGGATCGTCGGCAAGCGTCCGAGCTGTATGTGCGATATGCATGTGCAGGTGCATGTGCGTATTATATATCTGGACGTTGCATCTGTCTGCATGAACAGCGCACAGCTCGTGCACACGTCGGCTGAACCGGGAGGGAAAGGGTGAGAAGGAGAGAAAGGGAGAGTCGACGAGTGAGCCTTCATTCCCGAGCGCGGGGGCTCGAAAAGACCATCCCCCGACTGTATCCCGTGCACACGACCAGTCGAGCGCACCGCGAGCAATTTAAAGGCGAAAGGAGCAAAAGAAGTGTCTTTACATCGCCGCTGCTTCGGGCTCGCAATTTCCATTGTCCTCCCAGCCTCGTCCGCCCGCCATACCATCGCCAACAATCAACTCGAAACGTTAAGGGTGACTCCACAATTAGGACGGGTTCGATCTCGCGTTCTTTTGTGCCGGCACGGAGCTCGATAATTGTTATCTTGGAAAATATCCCGGTCCAAGTGCTTTTTGTAAAAATTAACGCACGGTTGATTTGGTGAGATTAAAGATGCTCGAGAGAGAGAGAGAGAGAGAGAGAGAGAGAGAGAGAGAGAGGGGGGGGGTAGACTTGAGAGTAACACACAGACAAGAGGTTGATACTCGAAAGGGAGGCTTTGTCAGCCGACAGCACATCACCGTGACACATAATTATCAGACTCTTTACGGATGACAGATAGCATTGAAATTGATATACTGTCGTAATTTAATATAGCGCCACTGTAATTATTGGAAATTCGTACGTGCGAGAGAAATGGAACGCAATAGAGAGTCAACACTACAATTATGCGTACAGGTTAATTCGAGATCAAATACGAGTATTGTTCAATATTAATTTGATATAAAAATGCGATTTTTCGAATAAAGCTAAATAAAAATTTTGTGTACTTTTCGATACGATACGAAACATTTCAAAATCAGTTAGTTGACTAATCAAAACTACTCAAACACTCGTTAGAGATTACCGTGCGATTTGATTATCATGAATAATGACGTAAATTGTACAAATGTACATCCCTCGGGGGATTGCCATGGCATGTCCGAGAATTCTATCCACATGCCTCGCCACAACAATGCGTTAAATCGCATTAATATCATTATGCGGAAAATCTGTTATGCCGCAAAATAAGCTCAACTCTAATGTGAGCGCACCATAATGAGTGTGACACTTCTCTCACGGCTGCTTATGCGCCGTGTTTAATCGTGAAGTCTTTCAATTTTTTTTTCCTTGAAGTGTTTTTTCCCCGCAAGTGTTTCCGTTTCTCTAGCTCGCTGCACTGAAAATAACTCGATATACTGTACACTTCCCGAGATAGCGTCTCAGAATTAGCACTGAATAAAAGAGCTCGCAAAATATGCAACTTAACAATTTTTGTGCTTATTATATCAATCATTAATAAGTACATCAATCATGAAAATTTGCTAATTTTTCAAATATATAGAAAATAATTGAGAAACAACATATTTTCGTTGATTAATTTTTAAAACTGCATTAAAAATGTTTATCATACATTATTAATTTTTATTCGTTATTACTGCGATTTTATTATTACAATATATGTTATCACGCTGTTATCAAGCAAATTACAAAACAAATAGGCACAAATTGAATAATCAATCATGAAAGGATAATTTCTATAAAACTTGAGATTACTATAAATATTTAATGAGCAACCAATTTCATTTCTTTGATCTTAACGAAGTTTATTGTAAATATTGACGTTCTTTTACTGTTAATATTTCCATCCTGAGATTAATAAAAGTTATAAAAGGATCGGCGTGTTGAAAATAAATATTCGCGGATCGAATCGTCGGGGTACTCGCCACATTTCAGTCTGCTATTAAAATTAGCTTCGTTTGTTGAGAGTGAGAGAATATTTGTTTACTTCGAATTACGAGCGGGATCGTCTAAAGTATCAGGAGTACAGTACCTGATTTCAACTCGACGAGGCTGCAACGAAGCTAATTATCGTTATTGTACGATAGGAAGAGTAACGTCGAGTCGGCCTTGTTCTCGACCCTTAACTGAGAACAAATGTACAGATTGCCTCCGGCCGTCACAGTCTGTTCGTACAGAAAGGAATACATTGATGACGCGCTTTATACGCGTTTCCGCATAAACAAAGGCAGCACGAGTATTGCATTGAAAGAAACTACGTAGCGCATGAAAGTATAGATTTTTTTAAAATTCTGGCGCACTTTTGAATCTCTCACAGAGATCGTTGCTTAACAAACATTTTCCGTACGTTACTTACAGTATATTAATTAACGTAGATAGAGGAAACCATGTTACCATATTAAATGTTACGATAAAGAAGAAAGAAAATTAAAATGCTGCTTTTCCGGCGATTTTTTGAAAAATAGTTACGAAATTTATATATTATTAAAGTATTATTAGCGAATATGATTACGTACTTACGTATAGTAATATCAAAGGGTACTGTGTGTTTTAATGGTACTCACAAATAAATAAATAACATCTACATTATCTCAATCTGCGTTTCAATTGAGATAAAAGAGTATACCTAATTTTCATACAGAAATGTTGCTGCGCACGATAAAAAGTTTCGTAACTAAAAATACTTTTTAAATGTCAGAGTTGAAACGAACATGTTCGTGAACATGATCTTTGAATAAGTAAAACTGCGAGAAAAAGAGAATAGAAATTATATAGAATAAAAGTAGAAGTAGAATAATTTTTTTATACATCTAATTAATAAAGATCCAATCCGCGAATATTTATTTTAAACATGCAGCTTCTTTTTCATTAACCTCAGGATATAAATGATAAAAAAATATTAATGCAAAATCAAAAAAATTCCATAAGAAATGAAGAAAATTAAATATTGTCTTATTAAATATCCATATAATAATCGGAAAAGTTTTACTAAAGTTTCATTCTTCTTCCATTAATTGGCTATTCAATCATTGTACATTTATATTCCCTATAATTAATTTGCCGAAATTTGAATGAATAAACGTATGAAATCACGATTGTAAAATCACGATGATAATGTGTTATTACACCTCATTCGCGTATTTCCGTTAAAATTTCTTGAAAATATAGCAATCAAGTCTCCTTAATTACAGAGTATCCTTACAACACAATCTAGACGAGAGAGATGAATACGCGAGTTAAGTAACCCAAGTCAAATAGCAGGGTGAAGATACAGAAGATTGCAGGAGCGGTAAGTGACTCGTTTATTCTACCTCGCGCTGGTCGGCGTAATGATCGGGCGGTTCGTAAGATGAGCGTCTCTGAATAGGACGGATTTTTCTCGACTCCCCGATGAGAGGGAAATGTCGCGGAAGGCAATAACAAGTAAGAGAGTAAGAAATGACTGGCAGGATAACAACTAGGTAGTTCCGTAATCTGGATTGTAACGACTGTCATATATTATCCGTCCAGTTCAAGACGGACTCCCTTATATTTCGTTTAACTCCCGGTCGTTTTATTTAATGTTGTATCACACACTGACCGTGGTTTTAAATTCATTGCACGCGAGAATAACCTGGACGGGTAGGTTGTGAAATTTTGATCGCGATTAGGTGAGATTAACAGGGGATACGTGCTCCAATTCTCCCAACATTTTTATCTTAACTCTCACGAGCACAAATACATTTTTAAAAGCATGATTTATGTATATATATATATATATCTTATGTTACGTTTTTTTACCTGGATTTGAGATCGAGATAAAATATCGTGTATTAAAGAAATTTCAATGTTGAAAGTAAAAGCTTTTTCGAGAACTGACTTTTTATCTTTACTGATTATAGATTATATTAAGAAATATATGCTTCTTTCGCAAAAACAAATTGCGAAAATTAGTTTCATCAAAATTTTTCACGCGAGAAATGAAAATGTTACTGTCGATTGGCATGGCTATTATTATTGTTCTTTAGGCTTAACAATAATACGTTTCACGTATATTTACATTGAGAAAGTATATTACTTGCCGCGGAAAGATATTGCATTGCTGAGAGTGCACTAATAGTGGCTCGAGTTAAGTACAGTGCTTTTACCCGCATTAATATGCAAATGCAGGTTCGGATATAAATCTTGCGAGTATCACAACTGTCTAAGTACTTTAATTTTTCATTCAGAAGGCGCGCCGACGTAAATTACTCGTTTGCCCGTGCTACTTTCGTCATACGTCTCGCGCGCATTTATTTTTCTAGAATATAGTCGATTATTACCAGGAGTATTTCGGCAAGCTGCTTAAAGAATAAGAATCGTCTGTGCTCTCGGCAAAGATATTTTTGCTGTAAAGCACCTATCTTCAATATTATATCGAACTTCTTAACCGCAGAATTGCAGATTGAATAGAGGAAATAGAGAAAAATGTTTCAAAAGCTAGAAGCCACACAAACACTATAATCGTTGTGAAGAAACTTACCTTCGCAATTTTGCACATAACACACAAACACACTCACACACAAACACACACACATACACACGCTCTTGAATAATATTATTATAAATAATGATGAATAATAACAAGAGTAAAATGATTGAAAAGATCTTATTGATCACAATAGTGACTATATTACTTCCGCTGCGCATGCATTACGGGAGAGAATTAAAACACGAGATGCGTCTCATAATAAGTCCATACGCTACCAGTATGATGCACTATTTTCCGTGTGATGTGGCATGAGAAAAAGTTGGTGAAGTCGAAAAGATCGATGATAGTAGGCAGAAAAAAAATAGAAAAAATGTCAAAGCATGCGTGACTTATGACTTACGACTCAAGAGCCATATTTTACTTTTAGAAAAAGATAGAAGGAAGAGAGAGAGAGAGAGAGAGAGAGAGAGAGAGAGAGAGAGAAAGAGACGAGTAAAGTGGTGATAATGGCAATGGTGACAAATTGATATGTATCAAATGATCCGCTAAGAGATATAAAGAAGTATTAACAGTAGAAGTAGAAGAAGAAAAATTCGAGCGTAAGGAATAAAATATGAAGGCAAAAAATAAGACAAGAGTTAATGTACCCTATTGTTCATAGGTTCTGCGATGGTGATCGCCCGGCGGTCCCGACAATAGAGTCCAATCCCTACCAACACAATAATATAATAATCAGTGAGCTTCAATATGATCGCCGCATTATGCTAAACCGCATTAATAACAATACCGAGTATGAAATATTACCGAGTGGAGTATTCGGATCTCGAACTATACCTCGATTTTGAAGTAATGTAGGAACTTTAATATTTAAGAAGGAAGTTTTAATATTTAAGAAAGAAGGAGATCGCTATCTCTCTGAAAAGATATAATGATGGCAAAAAATTTCTATTTTATCACGCATTACATACATTATTTTTATCTTCCGTTGTTTATGATTCATAAGAAGAATTTAAAGAGGTTCGCTTTCCGATGTGACAATCGCAGCGTTATTTTTATTATTCGTGCTAATCTTCATTCTTTATTCGGCTAAAATCTCGCGTAACACTTTTGCATCGATAAGTGATTCTTGGCTCGTAACGAATTCTATCAGGCGACGGACAGTTGCTTACGACTTCATATCGACGTAACCAGCACGCGAGCTCGAACGTGCGATTTAGGAGCGTGATATTAGATATTGTAGAGCCCTCAAGGGCTGCAAGATGCGAACCTCGACAGAGATTGCGGAGATACGAGTCGCTGCCATTCTCTAAGCACTTCTTCCGTTCACCCCCTGGCGCGTCCTCCCCACGCCAGACGGGGGGGATGCCTCTCAGACTCCTTCACCTTCCTCCTCCTCCCCCGCCTTCGCACTCCACGCGGTGACACCCATTTTCAGGCCTACTCGAAAAACGCCTTCAATCGCCTATTTACAAGACGTGGATAGCTCACGGACGAAAAGATCTAGATCACTGATTTGAAACTGCTTGTCGGAAAAGAGTAAGAAAGAGAAAGAAAAAGAGAGAGAGAGAGATAGGAGAAAGGAGGCAGTCGTTCGATACGATTGAACGGTTATTATAATTATTCTTCGTTCGATAGGATTCTCCGCGGCACGTATAGTTGCCCTGACAGCGCGGATACATGCTGATCGAATCGTTCAGTATCGAATACATGTCGAGCGACATAATGCGGCGAGAGATACTGTATATCTCCCGGAGTTGCTACTGCGCTGGAAAATTGTGAAAACCGGAACAAGACCGGAAAATTTTAGAATTCTATATGCGTGATGGTAGGAACTTTGAAGAAAGAGAATCATCAATTTTCAAAGATCCTGAAGCCGTTTTAATGCTTTTCCTTTTTCATTTCCTTCACTCGCTCGGCATTTTTGCGACATGTTGAAAAGAATGGAGTAAGAGGTATTTTATAGAATAACGCAGTTGCTGTCATATGTGTAGATATATCCTGTACAGGGAGCAATTTTTTTCTTTCAATTTATAAACGATAAATCAAGATATTTTAGAAACCTAGGCAAACCCATGAACTAAGTAAATCGAAAAGGTATTGCAGAATTATAAAATTCTGGATAGCACTCAACATTACGAGAATTTGAGAGAGAAAGTTTTTCTTGTTTAAAATACAATAAATCCTCCAAGGAATTAAACCAAATATAAATGGAATAAAAAATAGCAAAACACAGAGCAAAATATTGACGGAGCATAAATAGAATGTATATTTTGAACGAAGAGGAAAAGTTGTTTGCATTTGTTGTTAGCATTTGAAATGCTATATTTGCAGTATTAATTTAGCAATTAATAACTGAATTAATTTACTTTCGAAATCGTAATTAAAATAATTTTTTTTTCTTATATATTAGAAATAGTTTTCACTTTGTGCGCGGACATTTAACTTCCACGCCTTGTAATATTTCTGTGGAAGACTGGAAGACATTACGTTTCCAAGATAGTGTCATATCTTGAGCCAAGAAAGACGGCGCATCATTTTTCAAGAAAATCCGCGCGTGCATCTAAAGGTTAATAGGCCGCAGAGTGATTTTTAGATCGTCGCGAAATGATCTCGCGTAAAAACGCGTATCGCCGGCCGGACTAACGAAAGCGGGCATAAATCACGGCGGCGGAGAAATCTGATCGGATTAAGCGCGATACGCGGACGAATCTTTCGCTTTTCGAATGAAAGCGGCTGCGGATCTATACAATAAGCCAGTATTCGCAAAAAGAGCACGCGGGATTACGAGCTCGCGTAGAAAGAGACGCGGGGAAGCGATTATAAATATCCCTGCGACGCTCACTCTTGCGTCATAATGCACTTATAATTCTGCGTTAAATGTGGCGCGCAAAGCGAGCGCATTAAGCCATTACCTGTCTGAGACTTGAGTTTACACAGGAAAATATACGGAGGCACACCAGGAATGCACAGATGTTATTTTCAGGATAAATATTACGAGAATAGATTTTTCTATAATAAAAATATCGGGACAATATTTAGTTCAGAACTATAAACTATAAACTAAAATGCTATTGAGAATGGAGATCTTTTCGTGAATTAAGCTTGGAGGTGCAAACGGATGACGGGATACATGACTGGAACGGAATCATTATGTGATTTGAAGTAAATTTCGTTTTTTACTTAATATTTAATAGTTGTCAAGATATTTAATGTTGAAATTTGTCAAGTTGTAATTATCAAACTTTCAGCTAAAAGAATAAACTTCTTTTTTTATTTCTCAAGTAACTTGTCCATAAAATTTTACGCTCGCTATTCAATCTTTTTTTTCATTTATTATTAAAAGAATTGTAAATGCCGACGCGATTTAAATGATAATTTTAAATTAAGATTTGCATATTGCAAATGAAAAGAAATGTGAGTACCGATTTGAAAAGAACGAAGACAGGTCGACAACTGTAGCAAACAAATCGTTGAGCAAGTACTGATAAGAGGAATCGACTAAAAAGGAGGAATCATGAACGAAGGACGAGCACAAAGTGCAAGAGTTAAAAAAAGGAAGGAGGAGAGAGCAGGTAAACGGAGAAAGAGAGCTCGCCCGAGGGGCGGCGAAGGGAGACAGTGTAGATAGAAGAAAGAGAGAGAGAGAGAGAGAGAGAGAGAGAGAGAGAGAGAGGAAAACGAGGACTACAATATGGGTCAGTTATTGATTGCTCCCTAGTCGACTCTCCGTAACGCCTACCATACACCTCCACCATTCCTATCTTGTTATCTTAGATACCAAAACCGTGGCCACCACTTACCGCCCTTTAACACTGTCACGTTCCTTTACTGCCACACGCGGACTGACTGTCGCGGGACTGGCTTCGCGCCCGTCGAAACGGCGGTGTTTTTGCTAACCGACAAGCGCCCGCGGCCTCGGTGCATTTCTCATTAAATTCGCGGCGAAGGCCCTGTGCGGATAGCGATAACGTATGATTGCGTGTCCTGTCTCGATATCTTGCCGATTCCCGCACTTGCCGCAGAGCTCTAAGTCATACTGCATCAGCGATGTGCACGTTCACGTGTCATACGACGACTGCGGGAGTTTGGGCGACGTCTGTTCGTAACTTTCCAGCTGTCAAATCCCGAGCAAGTCGTATATATCGAGAATTGCAGAGCCGTCTTGCGCCATAATAAAATATAAACGGCACTTCGTTTTTATACGACGTAATATCGTATCTGTATACCGAATCAAACAGATCTTTTTCGAAACAATTGGATTTTAAATAACTGGATTTCAATTGGGTTCTAAATAAGGTCATTATTTAAATAAAAAGAAATTAACTAATTTTAAGTCAAAATTAATGGGAAATCTATTTTTGGTTTCTTTGAGAAATCTTCAAATGAATTTTGTCACAGAAATTTTTTCCAAATTTCCCGTTTGTAACTTTTTAACGTTAATGATACTAAACACGCCAGTAATTAAATTAAAATCCTGAAAAAGTAGAGTTCAAAGCAAAGAAAGGTTTTGCTGTTATTGCTTAAGAAGCTTGCGAAAAGTCTTCATTTTCAATTACTTATAATGCAAAAAAATCCAGCTGTGTTTGATGTTATAGATAAAAAAAATTAATATAGAGTAATTTAATCATAGAATTTATCATTATCGTAATTTCGAGTGAGGAATTAGAAGCACACGAGAGAATTAAGAGCGTACGTATTATTAACAGCAATGATTCCTTACAAATTGCCAGCCGATATTAAATAAATTCTTGATGACTCTCGCTAAAGAAAAGCGGTCAAGGATAAATCGGCGTATAGCGCACACAGGAGAAAGATTATGTAGAAATATTTCCTATCGAAGAATCAGCGTCAAATTCACGAAACGAGAAAAAAAAAAGAAGAACGCGTAAGAGGATTAAACATATCAATTAGCGACACCGAATGAACAGAATGAATGAACGTAGTTTCCGGCCGTGATGACACGATCGATGGCAAATTCCACGTTAGAGGGTAAAGAAAGGTAGTAGATTAATCGCTATGTCATTAAGATTACATGACTTATAATTAACCCCGTATTTAATAATCTCATTTTCATGAATCTCATATTAAAAAGTGTATCACGCGTTCAGAGTAAAGTTTTATATCCCCAGACAGATGGTTCAACTGATATTTTCATTGGAAAGCGTAGACTCAAATGATTACGAAAAGGAAAACAATTATTGCCGTGAAATATGGTATCATTAAAATGTAATGCGATTGTTGTGAAATATTTCTTATTATAGTACGTGAGATGCTTATTGAATCTCACATTATCAAATTTTTTTTATGTTTTCCTTTTGAAGAATATAAAGTTAAATTATTAATAAATATAACAACAAATAGTCTACAAAAAATTAAAGTAAAAATACAAAAATTTTATTATAAAAATATAATTAATTATTGTTATCGCATTTTTTTTATCAAAAATTGAAATACGTTGAAATACATTATCTGATAATAAAACATTTCCTCTCTCTCTGTCTCTCTTTTTATTTATATAAAATTTTAAAAAACTAAATATGTATTTCTTTTTTGCATCAACGTATATAATATTTAATCCTGCAAGCATATATAAAAAGAGATAAAAGCGCAGATTTCCTGTTTTATTTAAAAAAAAATATTTGGGAAGGGAAAATATAATAACTAATTAACAATATTTCCTTAATATGTTTTATAACTTCTTTTTATTTCATATAAGTAATATTGTAGAATAGATAAACATCTTTTTCCAGTCTATATAATCTACAAAATATGAATACCATGAAGTAATTTAAATAAAAATGTTTTTATATTCTAAAAATATCAATATATTTTATAATTATCATAATTTTATTTTACTTTTTTCTCTGTTTTCTTGTTAATTATCTGATCTATAAATTAAAAAATTCATTATAATTTACTTTATGCAAGAATTTATTATATGAAATTAATGTACATATTATATCTTCATGGTACCTATTCACAATTGCGCTTCCAAAAAATCCTAGGTTGATAATTTATATAAAATGGTCAATAAAAATGGTTGTATAATTTTCAAAATTAAATATTTATATTAATCTATCTTATAGAGCCTCATCCGTTCCAAAATAATGGATCCCTACGAGATGTCATATTTTTATATTTATTCTTTTACAGTTCTCTTTTACAGAAACTCGATACATTTATACGTACAATGTATCCAATATATAAATATTTCACGCAGATTCAGTATAAATAATAATAAAATAAAAAAATAATATATCACTCACCGATATGATGTGCAGCGGCGGAGTTGTGACTACGGCGAAAACTGCGTTGAACTATTAGATAAAAGTATAAATTAGCAGTGTCCACAACAATTAATATTTAAGAATAAATATTTCGCGCATAAAATAATTGTAAATGATTAATTTTGCGAATAACAAATAAAATAAAAAGTTATAATTTACTCACTTTCTGGTTGCTCCGCTGTCGCCCGATGCCTCCCAGGCCTCCTCCTCTCAGATTCCATCGTTGCACTCACACAACATTCACTCGCGAGAACGCGATTAATTGTGAGCGAACTAATTAGAGTATGACAATAGCGTGACACTTTGTACGACACTCCCAATGTTAATCGAGCGCGACACGTACCTTATTACACTCTAACGTGAATGAACAACAACGCGAAGAAAGTACAACTGCACGAAGCCACGATTAGTTCGGCAGCGACGCGTACGAGTTGTCAATCGCAAGAACTAATTAGACCAACAGGCTGACAGTAGTTAATTGAAGGAAACGATCACGTTCAATGTCTCGTCGCGATCGCGTTTCGATGCGTAATGCGGGAACATACCGAGCGGATCTGACGAGTCTCGCCGCGCGAACGGCAACACGCTTGGCCTTGTGTACGTGGTAGCGCGCCTACGCGAAAACAGCTGTCAAGGCCGTACTTCATTCAATCGATCTTTCCATAAAATATTTTATTGTGAGGAAATATACGTTGAATCATCCCTTTCTTATATTTTAAATTAATTTCGATAAATGAGCTGTTATTGCGCCTTGCTTTGTAGACTCATTAGCGTCGCCTGAGATAGAGATTAATTTTGTTTGATTGGGAATAAAAATACTGTTACTTGAATTCCAAATGACAGGAAAATTTGTTTTTTAATCTACTTGATATAAATGTATATTAATAACAATTTTTTAACTGTTGCATGCGAATTATTTACTTCTTTTTTTAATGTGAAAATACTTTATATTATTATTGGAAGGATAAAATTCATCTTCGTTTTGATCGAAAAATTATTTATGTAAATTAATATGTTATTATTACTTTCAGATTTATGATTTTAATAAATCAACAATTATAATTATGAAATAAATCAAGAAAATCAGATCAGTAGAAATAAATCGCAAAAAACATCGCGATTTATTTCTACTTTGGCTTATTAAAATCATAAATTAATTGCTTTCGAGATGTAAAATATCAAGAAGAAACAATAATAATAATTTCTATAAATACTTTTCCGATCAAAACGAAGATGAACTTTATTCCTTAGCTTAAATGAATATTAAATTTAATATCGCTGATATGTTTGGACCGAGTTTGAGAAAAATTAATTTCAAATAAATGCGCTTTACTACTTTATTAAATTATTATGCAATATAAAAATTCTCATTCAACATTTTTTATTATGATACACAAAAATATCGTAATAAAGAACAACATTTTATCTCTTAATTTTAATGTTTCGAAAATTTATTCGTGCACTACAAATCAGATTTTTTTTTATGAATAATCATTTGAACGATTATTCATAGAAAAGCGATCGCTTTTTAAATCAGTGAATATATGTTACGACATTCAAAAATAATTATTAACGTACGCTTTTATCTCTCAAAAATCAATTATTGAATCATAAGAAACAAAACTCAACCTGTTTCTCAATATAAACTTTGTCTGAATTCTTCAATTGAATAATGTTTGTAAGTATGACATAATGAATATTAACTTTCAAATTCAGAGAGAGAGAGAGAGAGAGAGAGAGATTTGTCAAATCAAGAGATTTGTCGTATCAGATTTCAAGACTGGCTTCAGTTAACTTTTCCATTTTCCAGCAGAAATGAGACTATAAATATTGCTGTCGAAAGAAAAATGCTTAAAATTTTATTGTTTTATTGATAAATAGAATTTTGAGATAAATTTTGATTATATAGTTTATGTTTGTTTGTTTTGAATACAGTTTATATCGTTCTGCTTAATATGTTTATTGCGAAAATAAAATGTTAGTATTTTGTATTAAGTAAAAATAAAAATAGCGACATATTATTATTGTAAACTTTTGTCTAACAATAAATATAATATTTTCATTGTTGTACAATAATGTTTAAATTTTTCTGGAGCATATTTTTGCAGATGTCACGTTTGAAATTTAACATTTTTATTACGTTTGTTTAAAAAATTTTTAAAATTATTTGCAAGTGTTTTCGGTCCACGCCGTAGAATTTTACGTAGATGCAATAATTATAATATTCCTCGCGCGAGTTTCTCTATAATTATTTGAATTTAATTAAATTCAACATGTTAGCAACATTAACATTCGAGATTCTCTTTATTTACTCCACAAATTTGTGGCGTTAAACTAACTTTGAATAACGGGCACATCGTCAGTGAGAGGCGGACTCGACGTTTCCGTCGAAGATACGGGAAGCTTGCACTTCGCGAGCCAGGATAGATCTGTACTAACACTCTGCTCCTTGCGGATAGAGATTTAAAGCGTGAGATTATTCGAAGAATTTCGCGCGTTACAAAGATCGCCCCGTCAGGCAAGAAACAGGATCGACGAACAATGCGAGGCACAATGATGACAGTTCAGCAGCTGAGAGATTTGTATCAACCTTAGGGGTGCGATATGTGTATATATCGGCGAAGAATTGCTCGTCAAAAGGAAGACTCGCAATAGGAGAAGAGCATAAGAAAATTGCAACAATTTTTGAACAGATCGAAATGCGCCGTTCCTCGTCTTCTCTCATCACGTGTTATAAATCGAAGCCGTATTCATATTTGAGAATCGTCGAATTATTCGGATATAATCAAATATCTAGCGGGATATCTCTAATTGGAGTTGTTTCAATATTCGAAGTATATTGGAATCACATGTTATAAATTGAAGCTGTGAATATTTGAGAATTGTCGAATCATTCGGATATAATTAAATATCTAGCGAGATCTCTAATTGGAGTTGTTTCAATATTCGAAGTATTGGAATAGATTACAAACAAGAAAAATTTAAAATTTAAAACGCTTGATTCAAAGCATTTAAATGTCTGAAAGGTCCAAATATTTCGAAAATTTATAGTATTTTAATGTATCGTTCGCTTAGAAATTCGCCAACTTTGCGTAAGCATTTTTGTTTAGATGTTTAATTGATATAAAAATTGGCATATCATAGAAATAATTTTTTAACATTGATCTCGTATCTTTAATGTTGTATTTTTACAGAATATTATTAAAAAATTTTATTCGGCGATAGAAATTTCTTTTTTTTTTATCAATATCAACAGCGATAAGTGACGAGAATAATCGTAATGTTCAAGCTCCGCGCACGTGTAATAACACGAATTGACAATTATTACACGAGCTTTATGAGCCAGGGGATCGATCAGGGGTGGCTTGACATCCATGCCACGATAGTTGGTTGCAGTGTTAATTTATCGGGTTATAATCGCGGTTGCGCTACTTTCCCCGATATTACGGGATACTTGATCAACCCGTGTGCGGGTACATCGCCTGTCGATCGTCGTAAGATTTATTCGCGTGTAACTGTGAAACGGGAAGTGACTCCGAACTACAGACGGGGTCACGAATTAATTGATTTTCTCTGTGACAAAGTTACGTCACAGACAGAAACAACAGTTGACGGGGTCGCAACTTCGAAACCGATTTGCAGGTATGTATGTGTGTGTGTGTGTGTGTATGTGTGAGCCTGTTCTACCCTCGTTCTCTCTCGCTTATGTAGCTTGGGTACACGAACATCGCATCGTCGTAATACCCGCTACACATGGTCGACACATCGCATATCGATCCCTACGAGCGGTTTGCAAAAAAAAAAGAGGAACTCTCGGGGCGCGCTAAAGCATATTCTCGGTATCACGTAGTATCAATCGGGCGGGTAATCGCGACGGCGAGGTGAAACTCGACGAGAATTTTGCAACGATAACATTAATAGTCATCGTTATTTGAATGATTTGTTTGATACAGTGATAAAGATAAGTATCAAGCATCTTATGTAGCGTTTTACGTGATAGGCAAACACGGGCTATCTTAGCGCGCTGTATAACTATATACATAACAATTTACAACACACAATCTAGCACTTTATATAGGACTTTATATAGCCTCGGTATAAGTATATATATTGGATAAACAGTAAATTAAGCATCTATGTAACGATATCTACGTCAACTGCGGTTAAATATAAAGTCTAAGTGACTAAAATCGCACAGACGATTTCTTGCGACTCGCGTATATACCCACACAAATGCCATCTCGAAAGAGAAATCGATGTGCAGTTCGATAAAACTTTTGCTCTATCAGCTCGACATATCGGCCCGACAGAATAATTTCCGATTGTACTTTTTCTAAGTTTCGAGTCATTTTGACAGCTGCCCTGTTTTTAATCAGAGTTCGCCTTTTCTGCTTCATATGACAGCACATTCACGCGCTCGGAAATTGCACGAATCGCCGCCGTCGAGCGATTTTCCGTCGCTCTGACATTTCAGTCACAAGTACACATAAAAAAAAAAAAAAGAATTGTACGTTCTTAACAGATGCTTTTTCGCGCTTTTTCACGATGACTGTTCATCTTATCGTTAGGAACCATTGCGCTTTTTCCCCTCCCCCATTTCTTCGTCACGGTCTTCGGGTCCGATTGATCGTACGATCAATCGGTTACACGCAAACCGCTTAACGTTTTTACGCGAGTCTCGGTAAGTACACCCTTCAATTCAGCGCGGTAAGTAGTGGATCACCCTCGTCCAACAACTCAGAAGGGGAGCTGTTATCCGCGCTAAGAAATGCGCCAACTTCCAGGTCATTAACGACAGTTTTGAAGTATTACGAACAAGGTACAGCAGCTGGAAGTTCTTGCAAAGTATTAAGTGGCATGATTCGGTATAATTCTCCCATCCTGCGGCGTCATGAATCGAGAAAATAAGACGGACAGCCGTATTTTTTTTTTCTTCGATAAAAACAATATCTCACATTGATTCGGCAAACGTTCACACTGTGATTCCCTCCCCCTCCCCCCGCCCCCAAGCGCGGAATGGAATACGGGTATTCCTATGCGCTAATCTCTTAAGTCATCTCTCGCTGGTAACGAGCGTCAACGAGTAGTTAAAACGCGCTTAACGTGCTCCATTTTCCCGTGTTGACGAGAGTCCACACGCTGCAGTTTTAATTTCGTTCATTAAACTACTTGTTATGTGTGCTCTCGCTAACGTAATAACGTGCCGGAGATATTCCCGGACGGTACGCGTGCCGCCGTGCACAGGAATGGAGCGTGATGAACTCGACGGGGAAAGGATTGACCGGTATGCATTCGAAAATAGACACGCGTACCTCCGCATTCTATACAAGAGCAGTTAACCGAACAATATAAGAAATTCCAGGCTCGGAGTTTAAGGCAAACAGTGAGTAAATTTAAATCGATGTAATCGATGACGGGGGAAAAAAGGGTACTTTATACGACGAGTCATTTAACTTTTATCGCACAACTTACTTTGTCGATCGAGAAGTTATTTATGCTAACTAGTTTTTTTTCAACTTTCATATTTTAAAAGTGCGATTTTAGTATAAAGAATTTTACAATTTTAATAAAATCAAAAACATTAAAAAGTCGCGAAAAAATATCATGCTACACATTTGCGAGTGCGTAAAAAAAAATAATTATATAAATTTGACATAATTAAAAAACATGATGTACAAATAAAAATTTAATATTCGCATCAAAAAAGTAACAGCTCAACCAGTAGGAAAATATTACCGAGGATAAGTGAATGAAAATGAGATGCCGCGGTCGTGACAAGTTTCTTCAGTTTAGCATAATATCGTCGCCGAAAGTAAATTTTCGACGGCTATTTAGGAATATGAACGGATAGCTTTATGGCGAGTATACCAAGGATGTGCGAATTCATCGTGAAATATCGAAGCTTTTCCGATGTTCTTATTTTACGATGAGAAGGTATCTGTACGATGGGATCAGTTCGTAGGTTCCAAGTTTCTCAATTGCGCGCAGATATCGGAATCTTGTGTTTTACTGCTGGTCATGAGCGGAGCGGAGCTAAGTTTAGCGATTCGAGCACCGCATCAAAGCTTTCGAAGCGACTTGATTTTCGATAACAGAGGTGACGTCATTTGCTCGCAGGCCTCAGCGGAATAGGATGCACTTTACTACCGTTCTTCGGAGTCTTAGCTCACTGTCTTTTCGACGATATATACTGTCGCATCAACGTTATTATTTCGCGACAGTTGAAATAGCTCTACGTCTACATCTAAGCAGTAAGTTGGAATGCTTTTGAGGAGTATCGTGTGGAATGCATAATACAGTTTGGGTATTGTTTCTCAGAAGTCACATGTGAATATTTTATATTACGTTATTTATATGCTAATATAAATCCTGCATGTGATATTCCTACACATGAATCGCTACACATTCTTGACGTTGACTTTTGCGGCTTCGTCGATGTCATGGGGGAGAAGTCAATTTATTAATGGCATTAATAAAAAAGCGTTATTGCGAAATTCTGTTGTTCTAAATTACTCAATCTCTCTCCTTCTTTCGCTAATTGATCTTACGAAGTATGTATTTTTTTTCATCATTATAAATCCTTTTTATTAAGGCATTTTCCGTTATAAGCGGATCGTGTTGGGTGCCTGAGTGTGCTAAGCCCTCTCAGCAATATGTCATCAAACAAAAGATATGCTACATAAAGAAAATTGATCGATAATTTTATTTTTGATAAGTTTAAGCCTCCTCAAGGGGATTAGAAAGGACTTGAAAATTACCTGCGATCATATAACTGTCATATATTTCTATAATCATGTTATAAATGATCCTTTCTAAATCCTTTTGAATTCAGTTCTCTCCCTTTCCTGTCGCGTCATCGAAGCCGCAAAAAATCAATGTCACGCAAACCATGCAAATTCCATCCAAATACCGGAAGTTACGACCGTCATCTACAATCACTCCTCGTGCCAATTATCCGAACTAAAACTCGGCGATTTTAACTCTTTCGATGCGATTATGCAATTATAACTTATCGCAGTAAAATAGAAGGGAGAAAAATATTTTAAAAATTTTTGGCAAATAATATTTGAAGTTAAAAATCTGTAAAAATATATTTACCAACACACATAGTGCAAAACTGTATAAAACGCGATGTTCTCGGGTAAAATAAAGCAATAAGATGTTTCAATGAAATTTTGAAGAGACAGAAAGAAGGAAAATGACACATTTAGGAAACAATAGTCAGAAAGAATTTATCTGAAATTTAATGGATATCAGACAATACAAGAACTAAAAGTTGCAGCAACTGTAAATGAAGGTGTTTTAAGAAAATCTTTGGATAGAAAGAGAGAGAGATGAAACAATAAACTAATGAATAATAAGTAACAAAGTTAAAAAAGGAAGTACATAAAAAGATATTCGGATCATTGCTAACATTGCATTGCATAAAAGATATTTTCAATATTTTTTAATTGTTATACTTATTAGATTTTTTTTTAACATATCAGCTTTAATTAAAAAGATATTTGTTGGTATAAAATGTTTTGAAATATTTAAAGCTAATTTTTTAATCTAATCTACATCATATATCATACCTTCCATACGATATACAATTTTATTGGAATTGTGATTGTCGTTCGCACCGAAAGTGTTAATGTCGCCGCTTGCTGAAGATCAACTACCATCAATCTCGCCCACTCTCTTCAACCCAATGACGGACGGTGTAAAATGTGTCTGCCACGTAGCGGATGGGTAGGTTGGTAGATAATATAGAAACGGCCGGCGATAACCCGGGGCGTGCCCTGGGTCCCGCCCGCTTCATAACGATAAATGCTTGGACCATAACTTACGGATGAGAGACGCGCCGGTGCAGACTCCTCATGGACATGGCTCTGTTCTTGCTGCGACTCGTGGTGGTGGTGGTGGTAGTGGTGGTGCTGATGGTGGTGGCGGTGTTGGTCGTGGTGGCCGCCGTCGTCGTCGTCGTCGTCGTTGTCGTCGTCGTCGTCGTCGTCGGCGTTGTCGTGGTCGTCGTGATCGTAGTGCTGCCCGTGGTCACCGTGGCCAAGCCCGGGAATGGGCTGGCACTTCCGTTTGGCGTGGAGCGGCGTGGCGCAGCTGCTGGGGGAGCGTGGGGCTCCCCCTGGGCCGCCACGGCCACCGCCGCCGACGTGAGGCCCGCCGAGGTCGCCAGGCCGGTACGCCGGAAGGGGCCCGAGGTAGCCGCTAATCGGCGTGCTAATCTGCGGGCGAGCCGACGGGCCAGGCGCGCCCCTGCGGCACCGGCACCCACGCTGACGGCGTTTCTGTGCCACCCCCCGTGCCCAGGGGGTGGTACACACACTGGGCTCGGTTACCGCACCTGACCACTACCGTTCCTCTCGCACTTCCTCGCACGCGGCTTCGTCTCCCTTCGGCTTTCGTCTGAATCTTCTTTTTCTTTTTGTTTTCGTTAATAGTCGTTATTCACCGACCACCCCCGAGACGCGTACAGTCTCGGTTGCGATTTCATCAATGTTCGCCCTCGGTCGCTCGAGTTGTCAGTCGAATTCTTCTTGTCTTCTTCTTTTAGCGGCGAACGTTGCTTTGTGAAGCGTGCGTGCGTGCGTGCGTGCCGCTGAAACGTAAAATGGAAAAGGTACAATAATAGACAGCATGGAAATGAGGGATGGAAAGGGAGCACGTGATTAATCATGCCGGGAACGAATTAGAAAGGATGGTACAGGGTGGAATAATTAAAAACTACATTTTTCTGACCTATTTTATCCTGAATAAAGTACAAGCTGTTTTATTAAAATAATAAAATGTATGTATTCAATATTATAATATCAATATTAATTTTTCAATATTAAGTAATGTATTAAGTAATGATGTAAAAATTTCAGAATCTCTTTACCTGAATCTATATTTTTCGTGGATTTTGGATCAGTATTAACGATATAGTGACAAAATGCAGTCTTATTTGCATTTTGAAAGCAATATTTTGCACGTTATCTACTTTTAATATCTCTAGTATGAAATTTAAAGCCGTGATTATACAAATTTGGGAGTCACCGATACAAGCGTATCGGTGCACGTTACGGGACAGTAACGAAGATGAATGCAGTAATAAAATAGCCGCGAATTGGAAAGATATTAGAGCTTGTACACGTAGCGCCGAATAACGTTACAAAATTCCCCAAGTTAACAAATGTTTACGATACTTTGTCGATTTAGCGACACCGTGTTTGAAAACCGATCGAGCCGTATAGTCGACCGAAGCCACTTTGCGAAATAAGCAATAAATATGTGCGCGTTGAATTTTAATGCGCGACAAACTTGACAAAGGAGTTTGTCGAGGGTAACGTCGCTTGTTTACTCCTATCGATACGAAAATCGTTATCGGATCGGTTCGTATGGAAATGTTGCGATATTCATCGCCTGACGTGTAATCAAAACGAGTGCATTGGCAGACGAAGGAAGAATATCATCTCGACCATGTGTTTTGTGTGGAGCTTCAAACCATTTCCTTGATTAATGCGGCAACTAACGGGTCTCGGGATGTCGTTATCCTCCCGGCTGGCATCGGACGGCAAGGAGCAAGGGAAACGACGGTATCCCTCCCCCCCTTTCCCTCTGTCTCTATCGTTCCCGATAGAAATTTCAATGTTCGTATTAAAGATGGTGGGCCGTGGCCCTCGTTAAACTTTAAATTGAAAAATACCGTCGGGTATATCGCGTTATTGGAAAATTCCCTCCGCGCGCGCGCCGGGAGGGGCTCTTCGCCCTCCCCGCCTCACCCCGTGGTGTGTTTTACGCCGCGAGACAAAAATCAGATTTTCGAATATTCTGCACCCGGACTGCAGCGCCCACGTGTGTATTGGATTTCGCGCATTGAATATCTGATCGACTGTAATAATCACGCGTGAGGTATCGAGCTGTCGCAGGGCGCAGTTGAGACCGCATTACTGCAACTGCACTTAGGTAACAATCGCACTGTATCACAAAAGCGAGACTTTAACGAAGGGGAGGCTTCGAGATATGAATGTCCCAAATCTTTTGTAGGAGTTCGCGTCGCACAAATTTTCTTTAAACCATTGTAAAAATTTATACTACCATAATTTGATATAAATAATCTAATTATTTATATTTTTCACTCTCCATTTATATCGTGAAAATTGTGTTACGAACATTCTCATCTTTCAATTAACTATTTACAATTAATAAAATTATTAAGGAGAAATATAGGACACATTAAACGAATGTAATAATAGTTGCTTACAATTAGCTACATATTTATGTTGTAAAAAAACAGAAATTAATTTTTGTTTGCAATAACGTAAAGTATAATTTATTAGAATCTTGTTGATATCGTAAAGAGCGGGTGAAAACTTTTGTTGAAAATTATTATGCAACATTTTTTTTTAATTAAATCTTTTTCCTCGCTTTTGAAAATTCGGAGTGATACAAATATCTCTATGATATGCACTCGAAAAACTCGAAAATTCCATCCAGTCGTTTAAGTATTACATAATCTGGTAGTGGCAAGTCGCCCTATTTTCGTCACGTTGCTTTTATGTAATATTCATTTAATGTTCTGAGTCAAGAGTATTCAGTGTCAGTAGTCAGAGGTAGAAGTACCTACGAAATATTTGTGATTCCAATGTTGGGTATTCTTGTGCATGTTTAAATAAATATTTCGACCAAAACCGATGTTGAACTGGTCCGATATGCTATCCGGTTTAATTGATACCGAGTGAAAAAAAAAACACCGAACAAAACAATTTATCATTTAAAAACACCTGAAATAAAAATATATTTAGAACTGAGTTAAAAATTACGGCAGATACGGGGGATAACACTTTTAGAATATTATTGAATTTATAAATAACTTATAATCTTTTACAATATTTCACAAAAAAACCTCATATTCCTTAATATTCAAGATTCAAGTAACTAACATATGATTTATACAAACTTCTTTATGATAGTTATTAAAGCAAAAAATAGGTAAGTAAATGAGGCTTTCTTTTTCTTTGAGTTGAACTGAATAAATTTAATTAACACAAACACACATACATAATGCACAACAATATATTTAAGGATTCTCAATTGAAAATTGAGAATCCTTAAATGTGTAATTTTCAGCTACTTATTAAAATATTACCAGTTATATCAAAACATAACAATGTTGTAAATATTACCATTTATATCAAAACATAACGTAACAATATCGTAAAGAATAAATTTATTTCTATTTTCCGCAGAATTAATGCAAGAAGAGTAAATCAATTCACGTTAAATTTTATTACAGAATAAAATCGATATAGTAGTACATTCTCCTGGAGTGTCAATACACACACACACACACACACACACACACACATACATTCTATATTTTAATTAAGTACAGATAGTGGGCGATGCAATGTATTTTAATTTTACTCGTAAAGGTATTTGTATCATACAGTTTTTTCAACAAATTACTTTAATATTAAAATGTCAACCCCACAAAAATAAAATAGCATTTATTTAAATTTTGATAGAGGACAAATTATTTCAATTAATTCTCGATAATTAATTTGTTTAAATTTTATTTAATAACTTCATTATTTTTGCCAATGTATCTTTAATTTCTTCGTATCTCAGCCTTTTCATTTGCAAAAAAGTTTTTTTATAAGCCTTCGAATCTATTGTACCATTTGATATCGCACAGTAACAGTAGATTCGTTTTTGTTCCTCAAAGACATCGATAAAAGCCGAACACTTCGTATTTTTCTTTCGCATAGATACGCACCTGGCGATTTATCAGGATACAGTGGCGAACGAAATCCCGCATCGGCGGTGATTCGTCATCCCGTCCCGATCTCCCTCGTCCCTGCGCACCTTGCGGAGGCGCAATTATAAGCCGGCGCCCTCTCGGCGTCGTCGACGGTGAGATCGGATAACGGGTCTCAGATTATATCAGTGTATCACAGTCCGCGGGTCCGACGCGCGAGCACCGCGATCAACCATTATTATCCCGATCGAACACACTCGCGTCGCGTGCCGCACTTCTCGCCATCGTGCCTCGCATCGCGGCGTTCATTCATTCATGCTCGGCCCGTGACGGTGGAGTTCCCCGTGAGAGCGCACGTGGGTGCCTACCCACCCCTCTCGCGATATCATCACCTCGTTATATATCATAATATCACAATGGACGATTTTGTTTGTTAATAATCTCCTGGCGTTTTTTTACGATACGTGGTAATAACCTTAAGCTTAGAAATCACAGTCGCGAATTGATAACGGGTCCTCGTGCGTGCCCCCTCGCGCGGTGTACCTCGCGACGTCCTCGCCGCGTCCACGTCGTTCACTGGGCATACTTCCGTCTTTTCGGCGGCGGCGACGGCGACGGCCTCGACTGGGGAAGAAAAGGAGCCGCTCGCCTCCTCTCTATCCCTTTCTCCCTGATCTCTCTCTTTCTACCGCGCGAGCCGATGACGACGGCCTTCGCGGAGTCGATCAACGCGCTTGCCTCCGGGATTTCCGCGTCGAGCGCGACGACGATGACGCGGAGCTGGCGCGCGAGCTCACCGGTTGTTTATCCCTCTCTTCCTTCTCCTCCTCCTTCTCCTCCTCCTCTTCCTGCGGATTGCTGCGGACGGATTGCTGCGTCTTCCTCTTCTCTAACGGGCCCGATCGCCGATCCCGACCTCCGACTCGGCGGCGTTATCGATCATCCTCGCGCGTATGTTTCCCGGTCTCCCCTCCTACGGATGCTTTCCTCGTCCGACACACAGAGACTCTCCTCTCCGCTCCAAGTGTGTGGTGCGCGATCCGGGGGTTCCTCTCACTCTCTTCCTCTCTCTCCGCACACTTTCCACTCTCGTCCTTGACTCGTCGCTCGAGGGATAAGGGGAAGGACTACCACTTGACGTCGTCCGGCCGTCGAACGACGCGACTGCCAAATCGTACGACGAC
The DNA here is from genome assembly GCF_000956235.1 of Wasmannia auropunctata. Lineage (NCBI taxonomy): Eukaryota > Metazoa > Arthropoda > Insecta > Hymenoptera > Formicidae > Wasmannia > Wasmannia auropunctata. The sequence continues at coordinate 428,357 of NW_012027376.1, forward strand.
AGCCACCGATTCCGTTGCTGCGTCGCCGGGGGTTGTCCGTGGTCGCTGTCGCAGCTCCCGGTTGTGCTTGATCGCTGCCGCTACTGCTGTTGACTCCGGTCTCGTACAGCTGTCCGCGCCGTGGCGCGTGTCCGCGCGCGAGCTCTTCCGCGGTGTCGGCTTCCTGGGGGAGCGCGCGGCGCGCGATGCCATCGTCCTCCCTGTGCCCGTGCCGACCGCCGACTGTGTGCCGGCACACACGACCGCCTCGTCTGACGAAGACGAGGTCCCCGCCGGGGCGCGTGCTGCTCTCAGTAGTCGCTCAGTGTCGCGACGTGCTGACGCGACAGCCGATCGCGACTTTCCTACAGCTGGATCCTACAGCTGGATCGTATCGGTTGACCGTTGTCCACCTGCACCTCATCCTCGCGCCGATGATGCCCTCGGGGCTGCATCCGAGGCTCGCCATGGTTCCTCTCGTTGCCCTGATGATCGTGAAGCACATTGACAGGCACCGCTCTGACTAAGTTAGAGTTAGTGAATCCGTACGAGGGGTGCCAGGTGTGTGCAGGTTCGAGAAAGGGGGTGGAAATACCGGAGAAAGAAGGGATTTCTTTTGATGTCTCGCGGCGAAGTAATCTCGTTAACGTTTGTCTCCGAGAATCCCCTTTGAATTCTCAGAACGTCATCACGAGTCCTTAACGCGACGACACGTTTTACCTTCGGTGACGGTGATGTAAGTTCAATCGTGACGTGCCGCTCTTCTTCCGTTGCACTCTCACTCGATCGCGACGTCTTGTCGTCGTCGTCGTGATGGATGCGATCGCGTCATCGCGCACTGTCCGACGTCGCACTCTCACCGCGAATGAAATCGGATCCCGGTGGTCGCCTTGACGAATCCGCTCGGTGACACACGGCTCGCGTGACAGTGACACCGTCGTCGTTTTGTCGTCGTCCTCGTCGCCGTCGTCCTCGTCGCCGTCGTCGTCGTCGTCGTCGTCGTGCAGGTCGCCGTCGTTGTCGTCAATGTTTTCGTCCTTGTCGCTGTCCTCGTCCTCGTCGTCGTCGTCGTCGTTGTCGCCGGGAGGACTCTCTTGTACCGCTGTTCGCTTATTGGTGGAGAGACGTCGTCGTCGTCGTCGTCGTCCAGGGGTGACTCGGTTCGAACGAATACCGATGTGCAGGATTAGATATACAGGATTCTACCGGGTGGCGGCTGCGATTCTTAACGAGGGATCTCGTCCGCCGAGTGCGCGACTCGCCGACAGCGATGATGACGACTCCGTGAATCGAGCGCGGGCGGAAACTGGCTGCTCGACGTCGGTTGGCCCCGGCTGGCGAATACCATACTCCGAACGCCACATTCGGTACCACGGTCGGTCCTCCTCCACGTTCCTCCGCCTCTCGCGCAAACTCTCCTCTCTCTGTCTCTCTCCCCTCTCTTTTGCTCACTCGATTCTTCCCTCTCGAGTTTTGCCAGGCTTATCCGTCTTCCTCTCACTCACAACGTTTTTTTTCTTCCCTCTCTTCTTTTTTCTACTTCGATTGATAACACCTTCGTAAATCTTTTTCACAGCTCTTCTTGTTTACTCATTACTCTTCCTCTCTCGTTTTACAGCTCTTTCCTTCTCTCTATTTCACCTTCCTATTTTCCTCTTTTCATCCCCTTCTTGCTCTCTTTCTCTGTCATCCACCTCGCCCACAAGCACTCTCTTCCTCCTGTCGTCCTCTATCGCGCGCTACCCCGTCGCACTCTCCGCCTATCGGAATTCCCAGTCATCTCACGACCTCAACGCGGGACGCGCGAAGCAACTACCCTTTTTGCTGCTGCTACTACTAGTGAAAGAGGCGACGACAGTGTGCAACCAGCCCTCCGCTCGCCCTTATCGATCACGACGCATGCCGCGCGGATTTGCGAAGGGCTTCGTCCCCTCCAATTTCCACCGGGATGATAAAGAAATTTCACTGTTCCCTCCTGCTCGTTCTACTTGTTCTTCCATGTGTGAACCCGATGAAAGAACGAGACGCACACGGTGACGGTACTACGCATGGTGGGAAGGAGGGAGGGGAGAGGGGCGGGGGCGAAGAGCGTGCGCTGTATTATATGTGTGCCTATCTGTCTACCTGCCTGTCTATCTGTCCGTCCGTCCGTCCGTCCGTCCGTCTGTCTGTCGGTCTAGACGGTAAGCGTGTACGTGCGTGTACGTACTGCCTGTGCAGCAGCCGTGTTACATATGCAAACGTAATCCCGACACGTCGATGTTGGACGGCTGATAGCCGGCCTCGCACTGCTCCCCCGATATGGCTACGCGTCGCAACAACAGCAGCAGCGGCACGGCCCGGCCGTGCGTTCTCCAAACTCCTCGCGCCACCCCGGGGCGAAAAATCGCCACCCTCTCTCGCCACGACGACCCGGGCGCCGCTCCGCGATGCTACCTGGAAGCGACTGACGCGCGAGTCCTTGATACAGGGCTCACCCCTTTCCCCAGGAGGTCTTCTGCAGTTTTTGCGGCCCCTAATATTTCCTACGTCCCTTCTGTTTGAGAAGCAAACACGCGGCTTGTTAAAATACTTCAACGAAGGATAACGTATTTTTTTTTATAGAATTTTTTTTTGAAACCGCATATTAATAATCTGCAAGGAGATATTTTAATACGGCACGTTTACTTAAATTGTTTACTTAAATTATCTGTCATCTGATGGCATTGCAAGTCGGTCTCTTTACGTTGGAGTTAAAAACTATGGAAAATATCGATTTTTAGCGATGCACGCGTTTCTATCGATGGAATAGCGATAACGATTGCACCGTCTATTTTAAGTATCGTTTGCCTCCTACTTCCTAGAAGGCCGCGAACACGTCATGTATCACACTCCATTTAACCAATCGGTTTGGAAATGCAATCAGTTATCGTGCACTCAGTCCTACCTGAAATCGCTAAACGTAACCTTGCTTCCTTTATAGAGCTACTGCTCTACTCTATCGGACGGTACAATATACGTTCAAAGAATCTTTAAATTGGCACGTCGTTTAAAGAAACATTTCTATTGTTCAAAATAATAAATCTGCATAAAATAAAGTATAAATTATTTTTATGTACTCTTCAAAAAGGATTCAAGAAATCAAACAATTTCAAATATTTTTTGACGCAAGTAAATTTTTAAATAAAAACTGCTTATAATTGATTCTTTAGTTATTGTTACGCATTTATCTATATGGATTTATCTCGATTCTCGATAGTAGATTTTTTACTTGCAAAAATATGTGTGTCTGTATTATATTTGTATATAGCAAATTGTATTGCATTCCATGAGATTATCCTGTAACAAAATTTAATTTAATCTGGAACGTTTACGCTTCTCTGAATCGAGCGCGAATATGTAACGTCTTATGTCTGGAAACCTGCCGATAACGGGAAGAGAGAGAGAGAGAGAGAGAGAGAGAGAGAGAGAGAGAGAGAAAGAGAGAGAGAAACGGTACGGAAGCGATGTCCTCAATCGAGCGACGTCGATTCATTGTCTGACGAATGCGATACCGTGACTACTTACAGGAGATATAGGGTGACCGTAAATTTGCGCTTACATTCCATTTTCTTCGGGAGAATGCGACGTTCGCTTTTACGTCTTTCAAATATCAAGAACGAGATTAATTCTTTCAAATGACTTTTTATAAGACTGAAATGACGCATTAAAATTTTAATTTTTTAACGCAAACAAGATTCATACAGATCACTCGCGAATTTATACCTGTGCAGTTTGCCATCATGGAACAATACCGCGATAAATGTCTTTAAATAATCTGACTTGATCATACAGAATCGTAATCATCGTCACGATGATGTCACAGCTTTATATCTAATTTTTATATGTATTTTCACTGGTAAATGATAAGTCTAATTATTTTCAATGAATATCTGTTTTTACCCAATTACGGCGTTTGTCTCGAGATTTGCGTTCTTCCGCTTGTCGTTTAGAGCAAATAAACGTGAACTCTCCGTGAGATTCAAACGACGGGATAAATTGCAAGGTAATATCGTTGCGTGTTTGTAAAACGCAAAGTTCACCGAGAGCGGAAATATCGCAAGCATGCAGTACATATAGTGTCAGAAGTGACGCTCTTATTCATATCGCGATACAAGCGTGTCCTAAGCGGCTTACTGATCGATTCTATTTCTGGTCATGTCCAGTCGCTCCTCCTAACGTTTGCACGGAGGTACACGGGTGATTATTTCTGCAAATACACTTGAATACATAAGGACAATAACGTAATCGCGTGCTTCATTTGTGGAGGACGCGCGGCGAGCCCGTCCGATCACTCGCGCAACTCGAGCTTTCAAAATGGAAGATGGTACTCGTGGCGACATCTCGCGGCGCTTCCGCGAGATAGCTGCGTCGGATAATCTGTTTATCTGTGACCGGTATATTCTTCTAGATGCAGGTGTATGCATTACGGGGTCATAAATGCGCTCCGTTCATGAATTTGCAAACAAGTTCGGAGAAATATTTTCTATCTAAATATTTGCGTGGCTGCGTGACTTGGTTATTAATATTGTTGTATTATTAATTATATTATTGTAACTTTTCTGCCAAAATTAGTATATCAAACTACGAAATGTCACTTATTTCAACTGCTTGAAAATTTTGCTTAGTTTTTTAAAATAACCAACAATTTTTGAATAAAATGCGCGAACATTTAAATGGAAAGCACGCACTCCGAATATGCGAATTATATATTAACCTGCATGTATCTCCTAGTCGAACTCAATTGGAGCTGCATCCGACAGCTGATCTGACAGCTGTCAAATGTTTGACGAATTATACGTCAGACGTCAGATAATGTTAAGTAGCAAATTTGGCAGTAAAATAAGACTTTCGCATTTAGACAACGATCATGATATATTATTTAAATTAATATATTTAAATTCGATCTGCACTTAGAAGTGTCTGATCGTTCAGGCAAGCTGCGACTAAACTTCAATTAACTTAATCGACAATTAACATATCAAGTGACACCTTTGTAATATTTATTAATTATTGTTAGCAGCATTTGATTTTAATCTTCTAATATTTTCCACAGAATTATCAATTTTTTATTTGACGCATGAGAGGAAAAATTCCGGATTTCGCTGCAAGCAATTCTGCCGAATTAATCGCCGATTGAGATTAATCGAAGTTCAAGTTGGTCGTCTTCGGGGCACAAAAGGAGAACCGGAGCTAAGGGCGAAACTTTATCATCTCGAGTCTCGCGAGGAGATTCTCTCCGCGACTGTCAGATACCGCCGCCGCGGTGTGGAAGCGGCGGAAGGAGCATCGTCTCTCTCTCTCTCGCTGCTCCGTCATGTTCTCGGCCTCGATGGATCGACAGATCGTTCGGCGATATCGATCGGCGCGTATCGGGTGCAGCCTGTCTGTCAGATTTACCGCTCCTCGCAATCCGGAATACAGCTTTCCCCTGGGGTTCTCGGCGACGGGAGTTACGCCGCCGTGTCGCACGGCGTAACACGTAGCGACGACACGTACGTTATCTCGCAGACTCGCAATCGTCGACCGTCGTAGTGCAATCGCGTCGTCGAGCCTCGCGCGTCGCGTGTCGCGATCGTCCTGCAGGCTTCTTTCTCTCTTCTCTCTCTCTCTCCCTCCCTTTTTCTCTCTCGCCCGTTCCCTCGCCTCTTCACGGGGAATTCGATATAACGTATCGCGGGCCGTTTCACTGCCTCCTGGAGCCTCGAGAGCAGGACGTGCTTCCTGACCCCCGCGCGATCCGCGATGACGGAGACGAACGGGGCCGCGAATCTCAACACGAAAAATGGCAACTTCATCTGCGGTGTGGTAGAAGGTACGTACGTGGACGGAGTCGCCGTATCGGGCGTACCGTACGGTACTTGTCGGGTATTACGGGGGATTGCGATCCGAGCATGCCTCTTTATGGCACGACACTCGCGTGTCCCACACTCGCCTCCAGGCGTGTAACACACTTTTTATCGTTCGCAGGTTTCTACGGACGACCATGGACCACGGAGCAGCGAAAGGATCTCTTTCAGAAGTAAGCCCACGTCGGAAATGCATTTCAAAAGGAAATTTGCGAGGAAAAGACATTAGCGTAGTTTTCTCATTTTAGTTTTTTATTTTTTTATATTTTTATTAATTCTGCAGAAAGAATTCTCTAAGGGATATCACGTTTCTTGGGCTATTCGAATATATTAGTTTTTTTTATCTGTGAACATTAAGTTAATATATTATCAATATATCGTGTTATATCAGCGATAATGGATCGTTAATTAAAAATTATGCGTATTACTAGATTGAAAAAATGGGGAATGGACTCTTACCTGTACGCGCCGAAAGATGATTACAAACATCGGGCTTACTGGAGGGATCTGTACACGGTGGAAGAGGCCGAGCATCTGACTGGTCTAATCGCAGCTGCCAGGGAATACGGGATAACCTTTTACTATGCGCTATCCCCGGGATTGGATATCACGTACTCCAGTTCAAAGGAAGTCACCGCTTTGAAGAGAAAGCTGGAGCAAGTCAGTCAGTTCGGTTGTACGGCGTTTGCGTTGTTGTTCGACGACATAGAGCCGGAAATGAGTGAAGCAGACAAAGAAGTGTTTCAGTCGTTTGCACATGCTCAAGTACGTATGCAGTGTGCAATACAGTAATACGCTTAATTTGGCATTCTTAGTATTTCTGCATGTACGTCCATTTATTGTTGCCACAAGTTATAATTTCTCTTTAATTAGTCCTCCCTACAATCTTCGATTTTTCCAATCAATCTCTTTTAAATCGGGACATATGGAAATGAGGATTGGAATCAAATCGAGAGCTCGTTGAGAGCCAACCGCTGTCGCACAGAATCGTCTCGTATAGCACATCACATATTTTATATTGTTCTTTTTTTTTCTTATTTTGCAGGTTTCCGTCACAAACGATATTTTTCAACATCTTGGCCAACCTCATTTTCTTCTGTGCCCCACGCAATATTGCGCGACACGCGCGATGCCGAACGTCGCGTCCTCGGAATATCTCAACACTCTCGGAAGTAAATTAGCTCAGGAAATTGATATAATGTGGACCGGACCTAAGGTCATATCGAGACTTTTAACAGTGGAGTCCATTGAAGAAATCACAGAAGTGCTCAGAAGACCACCCGTTATCTGGGATAACATACATGCCAACGATTACGATCAGAAGAGGGTGTTCCTCGGACCGTACTCTGGGCGTTCTCCCGATCTTATACCTAAGCTCAGAGGAGTTTTAACTAATCCTAATTGCGAGTATGGGGCGAATTTTGTAGCAATTCATACGTTAGCTCAATGGAGCAGGTGCAATGTGGATGGAAAGAGAGACCTAAGTTTAAGTACGATTTTCTATACTCTATTTTATATATATCTCATTACCTCTGAGGTTTTAAAATATCTTAAGGTTGGAATTTTTTTGTGGGTAAATGGATAACTTTATTTAAAATCTACTTAGAGAGACATTATTGTATGTACATATATAAGAAACCAAAAAAATATTTTTTAATTTTTCTTATGTCCAAAATAGCGGCGCACTGGCCTGCACTTGCAAAATCCCTTTTTTTCCTATCGGTGTACAGAATTCCAGGCACATGGTTTCGTTTTGAACAAAACATAAAGAGTTTTTATTAGCTACATATTAAAGACTAGAGAAGTACGTAGGGATTTTTCAAAATATTGATTTTTCTCAAAATGACAGCTATTTTATGAAAGACTTGTATTAACAAAAATACGAATTTTTCGTAAAAATAATTGCCATTTCGAGAAAAATCAATATTTTAAAAAACTCCTACATACTTGTATAGTCTTTAATATGTAGATAATAAAAATTCTTTGTGTTTTGTTCAAGATCAAACCGTGTGCCTGGAATCCTGTACACCGATTTGAAAAAACAGAAAAAAGGGATTTCGTAAGTTGGCCATTGCGCCACCATTTTGTACATAAAAAAATATTTTTTTAGTTTTCTATATATGTACAACAACGTCCTCTAAACAGCTTTTAAATAAAGTTATCTATTTGCCCACAAAAAAATCCCAAACTTAGGTATTATTTTAAAGCCTCAGGGATGGTGAGACCCTTTAAAATGAACGATATAAGCTAAAACTTTTATATTGTAGATGATACCGTGTCAGCGGACATTAAATTAGAAACCGAGACAGAGGACGGCGTCCTCGGTGAAGATGTACCGTCAACATTATCGGCGAATATGTATCACCCCCGGCACGCTCTGAAAAGTGCAATAAGCGAATGGCTGTTAGAGTTCGACAAGAAGAAGGCAGCTTGGGGAGTGATAGTCAAACCGCAGCCGTGCGTCGCACCTACGATACCTATCCCGATAATTCCCTCCGTTAACACGTGCATGAGCCTCACGTCGACGACGACAACTACAGTTGCTGCCACGTCCACGGCCGGGGTGAATTCTAATCATCTTCAAGCGCTGGCCGAGGTCTGCTCGAGTGTGGTGGTTAGCGACAGCTTCGTGCAACCGCCGTCCGGGCCCGTGATGAATTCTCTGGTGTCGGACATAAAAGTGATTAGCGAGCCCGTCCTGACTACGTTACCCACCAGTTTGAGCGTCGAGCCACCCTCGACGGGGCTGTCGTCTGTGGAACCTATGGACTGCAACACGACGCCGAACAACTCGCCGGCGCACATAGCAAAGGTTTCAGCGGATGATGACGCTATGGTAGATAACACTTCTGTAAGTCGTTAAAAATTTTCGAGAATTCAATTATGCATGTATAATCGTGTGATTTTTATCTGCCAGACGTGCAGCGAAGCTTCCGGTAGTATGCAGGTAGAGGTGGACGGCACCTCTCCCACGGTCAACGGCACGCAAATGATTGTAGAGAACGATAGCGAGAATCACGAGAGTTCCGACAACGCGGACGCGGTAACGCAGGAACCTGTGGACGTCGAGAAGCAACTGACGCACGAGGACCTGTCCCTCTTGTGCGATCTGTTTTACTTGCCGTTTGAGCATGGAGGTCAAGGAATTCAGTTGTTGCAAGAATTTAATTGGCTGAAGAGTAACGCTTACGTCGTTATGAAGAAGTTGAAGGAAGAAGAACAAACGTCTGAATCAGACGTGAGTTTGCATTACAAATTTATTTTATTATTAATTTATTAATTTATTTATCAATACGTTTGACGTTGCGTATCTACGTATGCATGATAAATGGTTTTAGATTCAAGAATGGCACCTTCGTGCGGCTAAATTGAACGACATGTGTAATGCGGTGAACAGACTATTCCAAAGACTCACGTACTGTAATAATCGTGAGTTACTGTACGATTTGTACGCGTACTTATGGGATATGAGAGGTGTTGTGTCTCTTCTAAATAGTTACGTGAAATGGCTGGGTAAGTTGCATTTGATTCATGTGTGAAATATATTGACTGATATATTGACATTAAAAATAAGAAGTTTGTTTTCTAATAATTAGCAAAATTAAAATATCAATAACAATGAAAATCGATCGATATAATTTTTAAAAAATTAAGTATTCATAAATTTAAATAATTATAATGAAAGTAATTTTTAGTTTTACAAAATTCTTATTTAATTAATATGTTTTACACAGTACGCATAATATATATTAATGTTTGTCAAATATCAGAAATATGTATGAATCAAGATAAGAACTTCAACAAATACATATAGTTTTGCTATTATTTTAATTATATATAAAGAAAGTCTATTTGAAATGCTAGTATGCTGGTAAAAATATTAATATGCAAGCTAATGAATTTTTAAATTCTAATACATATAATTATTGTAATAATCGTACGTCTAAATTATCACTCACCTTATAAAAATTAGCCTTTTCGATCTTGAATTCAATCGAATTTAAAATTATATCCATTATATACTGCAGACAAGTGCTGTTGTTAACTTCTCTTAAAAATATTATAATTTATTACCTATACTTATATTTCAGAACAAAAGTATCTTGCGTATCGGTAAGTGAACGTTACCTTATTTTTTGTTATGTAATTTTGTCTTTTTACAAGGAAAATCTTTTTTTATTGATTTAATTGTAAAGATAGAATGCCTAAAATAACGTACTGCTTATACTTCGTCAAAATACGATTATTGCCAAAATTATTTTCAAAATACAATTAGATTGTTCTATATAAGCTTTACATGAAGTTAAACTGAAATCTTGATGTTAAATACAATATATTAATTATTTGTTATAATTATTTAATATATTGTGTGTGAGAATATTAAAAATTTTATAATATATGATATAGTATTTCTCTAAGACTAATAATACACGATAATTGTTACGTTTCCTTGTAAACTGATGTAAACTCTGACGCTGCGAAATCTTTTTTTAAATATTTGCTCTTTGAAATCCGTAAATTACTGATTAATAAATAATTTTTTACACGAAACATTTGACATCGCATTTATGTGCCACATAAGTAAAAAAACTTGGCTGCTTTTTACTTAAACAATGTCTAATTACTAGGAGTTTTTAACAACCTCGAAGCATTTTTTAAAAAGCTTATTTGAAATGACAATTTTAATGAAATGCTAACGGTGGATTTCTTCTGTTTGTTTATTTTATAATATACTAAATGATATAATTTTCGAAATTAGTGTATAATATTAAGTAATAAGGATTATCAGTAATATTCGGAAAAATATATGCCACAAACTGCATATTCATGAATTTTGTATGCATTTATTTCTGCGCATTAGAAATAAATGCATCGCATTGTGCGCGTAGGGAAAATGTTGCTGTAAGTCAGAATTACATAAGAACATACGTATTTCTACTCATTGAATACTTTTGAGGATAGAGAGTGCGTGAGTAGACAGAAAAATTAAATTAAATGTATTAAAACACATGTTATAAATGTACATTATTAATTGTACATTACTTATTTGAAATAATTTTAAGCTATTCGTTGTCTTTAATATTTTAATATCGTTTTTTAACGATTCTGACTAATGGCCGCTGATTTATTTTGACAATTTTTATATAGGCAAGCCACAACATCTATTTTTCTGTTTAATAAAATTTATATTAATACAAAATTAATGTATATATTTATATATATATATATCTTTATACCTTAAAATATTTTATATCTGTGCTTAAAATAATTTAATCTAAATCTGTGTAACTCACATATTGAAAATAAATTGATGTGGCTTTCCCATGGCTATGGCGGAAAGATCATTTGTAGCAATGGCGAAAACGATGATTTTGTGAGATGACATTCAACAGCATCTTTATGGAGTGAACAAATACTGGATTTAAAAATAATCTTGTACCAGCTATTAACATATCAATCGACTTTCTTTACAGATAACATGAAACAGGAGTTTGTTCTATATATAAATTTTTGTGCAATTATATGTTTAATATTAAGAACGATTTAAATTGAGAATACGTATATACGATTTACATTATACATGTTCCTCTAAACATTTATTCTAATCGAAAATTGTATATAAAGTGTTGTAGCGAAAATCTGTAGCGAATATTCTCCTGTGGAATGTAAATGTATCAGGATCAGTATAGCTTTGATTCATTCACTAACTCGCATTTCTGTGTTTTTTTGTCTTGTTGATAGCGTTTGGCAGATTCCCATCGACGATGACGACGTTTACCCAGGGCAGCTACACATGTATGCGGTTTAACAGTCTTTGAGTAACACGGCAGAAAGCGCGCGAAATAACAAAGTTTCAAACATTGCAGTGATAGTTGCATTTCTAAATTTTTGTTTGGGACTTTACAAAAAGATATTATCTCGTTTAACACGAGCGAGAAATGTATGCGTAGAAGCAGCGTTGCAACAGCTCGAAAAATCAATGTGTATAAAGCACATTTATTTTCGCGGTTCGCTACATGATGGACATACTTCCCACATATCGCAAAGATTGTAGATACATATTTACGTTTAATCCCATTATTTTATATCAATAGGAAAACTGTATGTAAGACACAATCTTGTTTTACAATTTGTTGCACACACGTTACATTTTTTTAACGATAATTTTAGTACAACTTTAATATTTTATGTTCGAATTAATTTTTTACATTTATGTAATTATTTGTAAGTTTTTTTCTATCAAATTTTTGTAAGTACATATTTGAAAAGATCAAAATAGTTTAACACACGTATTAATTTTAATATATTTTTGCGTTTCTGAAGTATGACCATCAAAGAATTACATAGAATTGGTATATTTAGCAAACAGGAAGTTATAAACTCTTGAACGTCTCCCATCTGCAAATTGTGATCTTTGATCATTTATGATAAAATACCTTTCCAATGCGACATTTTTCCGAATTTTTTGATTTGTGAATATATGATTGTCCTGTGAATTGTCAATGACACGCAAAAATATCTTTTTTTATCTTAAATGATCAATGCTCCTACGCTCCTTTTGCCAACTTGCCTGCACTAATTTGTTTTACTTAGTTTCAGAATATATTCTTTTCAGGCGTGATAAGAATTTTATTTCAGGCGCATATTGGCAAACTGGACTATTATTCCACTACACTTCCTAGATCCTAATCCAGTGCTTCAAGAGTTTAGCATTGCGCGAGCTTTGGTGCAACATCTATGAAATCCGTGAATTCTTTTTATCTATTTACTAATAACAATTTCTCCGGCATAAAGCGTAATATTTAATACAGTTAATGTTAAAAAATTTTTTTAACTATTATACATAAATTTTTGGTTTTATATTATACATTGTCAAAAAAAAGACAATATTTTTATGGTAAAATTTATCTCTCTATCTAATCTTTGTTTTAAATCTGTAAAATTGGTGCACCTTAGTTATCCGATTGGATCAATCGTTCTTTCTCTCTTATATCCCACATGAGGTGGAGCGGAAAGGTATTCCGGAATAAATGAGAGGAAGGAAGACACTTTCAATCGAATTGTACCTTTGCATGTTAAAGATTTAAGCAAAATTGATGCCCAGAGCAGTGGAGGCCAATCGAAATTAAATACTACACGCATAACGCGCGAATGTAACGCCAGCATTTCGTGATTTATTAAAAATTCTTTGTCTTGGGATAGGGTTTTCAAATGGTTGGAAAGAAACGTTTATGAGTGGAGATCAGGAGCCTTGGGTTTTTCGTGGTGGGCTTACGGCTGATTTACAGGTACATTTAATTCTCTTGCATTTATTTACGTTTGATCATACGAACGATGATATGTATTGATGAATATCGTTCGCATGTTTAGAGATTAATCCCAGTTGACAGTGGCAATGACTTATTCGTCTATAAAGCGCCCGAAGTGCCCAGTAGTAAGATATATACAATTCGGCCATACTTATCGAGTGACGAAGAAGCGGTTTACGCGGTGTGCAACCAGCTTAATAATTGTACGACCTCGTCAGCTGTGGCAGACAGGTGTGTATGATATTAACATATCATTTGTTTATTTTTTGTAACAAAAAAATTTTCTGAATACTGAATTCTGATATGTATCTACCTACTTAGATTCATCGGAGGATTTCTAACGTTGAGTCCGGATTTGTGTATGGTTGTCGAGGATGAAAACGGCATATGCGGCTATGTAGTGGCTACGCTGAACATAAAGTCGTACAATCAGAAACTGGCTGTTTCCTCGATTCCTGAATTGCGAATGAAATATCCTTTAGACAACAGCATTAGCGAGTTGCCACAAAATGTTCAGGTAGCATTTGGAAACATCTTATTTCACGTCTCTTTTTATGTGTTTCTATCATTGTACTTTGACACGACTTTCAAATCGCAGGATGCCATACAGTACTTCCATTCATTTATTCCGGATGTGTCGGAACAATTGTGCAGACAGCATCCGTCGAAAATTATATGCGGTCTACTACCAAGTGTGACAGACCAGTCTGTTTGTAAACGTTTAATAACCTGCGTTCTTGCAGCTTTACGAGCAAACGGTACGTTTTTTTTTTAAATCAAAACATAATAGCTTTATCTTAATTGAAAATTGAGTCGTACATACTTTTTCCTAATATAATTGAATATTATTTGATGTCAATTTAATTTCAAACATAAAAAGTAATCATATTTTTGGATATGTTTGTGTGAAACAGGTTCTTTCGGAGTACACACGACGATGATATCGACAGACAAAGACTCTCATGAATTCTACAGCAAGCTAGGCTTCGTCGATTTAAATCCGGCGCACGAGGAATATCCTGGGATTAAAACTATGTGTAGAAGTTTCTAACAAAGAATTAATGCTCCAATGATCGTCGTGAACAAAGTATACTTGCTTGGACCATCTCCTAAACGGTAGTTTCTCAGGAACAGCTCTTAAAACATAGAAGCAAGTAATAAAATTGGACGCCTTTATTCAAGACCTTTCAAAACGTAAACATGCCAATGCGATAGGTTAAAAAGTGTACATTTTCCAAAATAATATAATCTGCAATCGGGAATATTTGTAACATTATTTCTAACATATTCGCTATAATCTTTCTCACGATATCGAAATCTTTAAGTGTATTTGATACAAGTGTATAAATATGTACATATAATTAATACTAAGATTTAATATTATATTGATATTTCTGTTGCGTTAAAAAGAAAAGAGACATCAACATAATCTTAGATTCACTTCAGTATAATGAATTACATTTTTTACTTGATTAACAATCATGTCTATATATGACGATATATATTACTCTGCTATGTAACACCATGCTATCTCATTGGTTTAAATCTGATTGGAATTTCTTCTTAAACGTGGTATGTATATAAAATTCCCAATATATACGACTTGAAATACCAGCGTGTTCATTAATGAAGTCGTTGAATTTATTAAAAAGTATTTTCTTATCGAAATGACGCATAGGAATGACTGAATACAATTTTAAAGTGCACCTTCTTTTATATGCGCTTTAAACTTTCTTTTAAATGAATGCAAGAAATGAATGTGAGAAATTATGACATACGATTTAGATTTTAAGTATGTAGTTTTAATGTATATCTGATAATCAGGTGTATATTATGTATGAATACATTTTTTGTAGTTGTTTACTGCTCAATTGTAATGTACATTGAACTCTTCAGCTGTAAGATTTCTTAAGTTTCATGTATATATGCATATAATCTCACATATATAATTTTTATTATGGATTATCTCAATCGGCCATACAACTGCTGCAATATACGTATATATATATGAAATTACGAAATGTGATATGTGAGACATCAATTAAAAAAAAATTAATCTATTATTAGTATAATTAGTAATCTATTATTGGAGCAGAATATATATTATATATATTAGATGTTCTTTTTCATACTAATTATTCTAGATATTGTATTCAATTTGAACACTTTAAAGCGCATTGTTAAGTAATGCATTAATTGTTGGAAGAAATTTATTATGTTAACTTTTACTTTTAATACGATAAGTAAATGCGCTATGTTGTAATAAGAACAATAACGTATATTATATATATGTAAGAAATATTTGAGTGATTTACTTCTTATTATGTCTCTGATTGAAGGTATTAATAAATTCATTAATTATGTAATAATTATATTTACCATTAACAAGTTAAATATGTTAATGTATGAAGTGTATACAATTAATATAAACAATGACTTATAGGTTTATAAAGAATTAATTAGAAAAAAATTATATAGATTATTTGCCTTATATCTATATATTGATATATAGTGTAATAACTTACTATACTATTTAAAATAGTTTCCCAAGAATTTTGTGCAGTACTTTCAAACTTTATTACAAAGCTTCATTGAGTGCCATGTACAAAAAGGAAAGAAATATCATTCGTGGCTATCGCACAGATTTGTATGCTAGATTTTACTTCTTGTATTTTGTGATGGTAATTGCTTTTAGAACTTTTATACTGCATATATCCGATGGTGAAGTAAAAAGGAGCGAATGCACTGGCAAGGAAACTGGAAAGAACGTTCTTTCGTAAAATTATTTTAATGATTCTTACGGATATCTTTGAAATATATGTATCACAACATGTATCTTTTATTAACTCTATCTTATTTTATTATTAGTTACACATATTTTCTGTACATGTATATCTGATACATCCGTGAAATTTTAATTCTATTTCACTTTTTTATTATGCAAACTAAACTTATTTCTTTTCCAATTACCTTGACATGTGCCACTGAGACTGGGCGTAAAATTAATATATTGTAATACATATGATATAATATTGTTTTATTTAAATAAAATACCTCAAGAGACTGATATGAGTTTTTTAATTTTAAATTTTTCATAAAAAAAAATGATCGGAATAAAAGAAAATGTTAAAATAAATTGTGTGGAGTATTCATTGGGACTGATACAATTTCGTTGTATCTCCTTAGATTGTGCACTTCCTTTTGAAGATGTGAGAGCTATGAAATAAATCCAGATAGTAATTATAATCTTGTCAATAAGTTTTGATAGAGACAAAATGATACAGAATATACCTTTTTAATTTCATTTTGTAGATATTTTTGTTTAGATTTAGGTGTTAATATTTCTGAAGATTTTGTAATTTCGAGCTTCTGTAGAAATGTTGAATATTCTTGAATCTTTTGATTTATATCTCTGAAATACGATGAGTAACATTTAAAGTTACATTGACTTATTTTTTATATTTTGATAAAATGTACATTATTCATTCGAACTTACTCTGATTTTAACTTTTCCTGTTTCTGATTATTTGCATAGTCTCCCTAGATTAGACAATAATAAACAAAATGTTCACTATTTTTTCGACTCAATATTTTTGGACAAAATATTAGATTATCATACCGCTTTTTGTGAACGTTTCCGTATTGCAGGGTAGTCTTCAATGTTAATTGCAAATGGAATATCATCTAATAAACAAATATTTTGTGATACAATATAAAATATTACATTATAATACTATCGAACTTCGTATCCGAATTTTGTATCTATGTTCCGATGAGTAAAAAATATAAAAGTCCGATTACAAATCTTAGTTTTTATAACTATTTATAGATAGATTACAAATCTTAGTTTTTATAGATATACCTATACATATAGATCTACCCATAAATATATTATAGATATACCTATATATAAATGTATATATATCATATAGTTATACCTTCATTTCTTCTCGATATCTTTTCCATGCTTTTATTGAAGCTTCGTTTGTCACGTCTCCATTCTTTTATAGTGTCTAAATTCCTGCGTATTATACAATACAGTTTATGCGTATAATGCGTTTACAGATATAATGAGAACAGTGAAAGTAGATATATGCCTTACTTAATTCTTTGAATTGTTGCCGATTGTACACTCAGCAAATCTCTCGCTTTAGAAATCCATTGCTGTCGTTGTTCCATAACAATGTTAGTACCTTTACCTTCGCATCTAAACGTAAAATATTGATCGCATTTTTTACATTGTTATAAATTATTATAGATTAAGGATGTATAATTAAATAATTATTTTTCGTACATTTTTTAAAATTCCTGCATTTAAATGCCATTATTTAATAATATTAGTTATTTTAGTTACTATCAATAAAAATATAATAGTATTTAATACTTAATAATTAAAATGTAATCAGCTAGTCTAAAATCTAATCCTCTAATCTAAATTAATAATTAAAATCTAATCGGCTTTTTTGATATCGAGATAATTCTCCAAGCACGATAACATGCTGCGCGAGTCTTTCAGCTGCATCGGCCGCAACTGCATTCGTCGCATGTCTTTTGTGACAATATCGAAGATCAGCTCCGAGCGTTCAGCGTTTCTACATTTCAATTTTTCCTCGTTGGGCACCGCGGAATGCTGCGACTTCGCGAGCGCGATGTGCTTCGTCTCGTTACTGATCGTCTTAATTCTACACTCCTTCTCGCGATAATGCTTATACGTTATCAGCTCCGCAACGTTTTGCCTAACGTAACACGATCTGGGCGACGGCCCGGTTAAATGCAAGATTGTCGCGTCCACTTCGGCGATCTCTCCCCTGATGCACGTTCTCTTGACATCGTCGCACGAAGCTATCATTTTTAAAAAATCGTGCTGCTCGCATTTTTCGTCCTGATTATAGTTCACCTCGTCGTTAATCTCTTTCTCATTCCTGTTAATCTCGTCCTTGTATCGGACAGCAGCAAAGTTTCGTGCGCACGATGCGCAAAGAGAGCCCGCCGCGCTATTGTTACGCGTATCACTGATGGTGTTTACCAGATTCTCCAGAAAGGCGTCATTATGCACGTTGCTATACCTGTTACTGGGCTTGTAAGCTCTACTTCTCTTCCTGACCGCAGATCCTTTGAACGAACCGCCGATGTCGTTCGTGCTCTTCGATGCTCGACGCGGAGCTTTCGATAATTTCCATCGTTCTTTTTCTCGCGGAGACTGATAACACAAGATTGTCGATGCCTTTGGTTCAATCTTCTCTAAAATCAATTAAATTATAGAATTAATTAAATAATAAAAGAAATTAATTAAATGATAAGAGAAAATTAAATGATGATGAATGGTGTATGTGTTTACACCGTTCATCATTTAATTTCTTTTATTATTTAATTAACACCAATTTAATCTACATCAATAAAATGCAAAGTTGTCACTGGATGTCTGTTAATTTTATATTGATTGTAACACGGATTCCTGGTTAACTAATTTAGGTACTATTACGACTTCCAATTGGCTTTGTATAACCAGAAATCAGTGATGGCGTTTTTATACACTGTATTAATTTGCATCAATGTAAACTTCCATGTAAGGAATATGAGGAAAACTGGCGCCGAAAATCAATCTGTATTTTTACATTCGATTTTTATATCATCAAGATTTATATTCGTTTAAAGATTTTATTGTTAAACCATTCGAATTTCCGATTTCTGTTTATAGGTTCAATGCGATAACTGTTTTATTTTAACATTGATGATACCCGATGAGGATCAAAACGTATGTTATTAAATTCTTGTAAATTTAACGAATTTTACTTGGAGCATTAAACAATTTATTTTGGCTCATAGCTGTTTATTTTATTTATTAATTTATTAATTTTTGAATACTGTCAATTTGTGATATAAAATAAATTATGATTTAACTTTGATGATAATTATTACAGTTTGTTTTGCTAGTTTTACTTCAATAATTAATAAATTTAAATAAAATTGCTAATACATGCTTGTGGTGTGACAAAGTTGCAGCAAGAGTGCAATATAAATTTGTGAAATTCTTACGTTTCACAAATGTCACGGGCTCATTCGGATGCAATTTATTCCATTCAGACCGGAGATAGCTGAGAATACTCGCACATCCAAGAGTTATAACATCCTTTGGAGGGACAGTGATAGGATTATGTGCTACATTCAGAGTTTTAAGTTTCGGTACCAGACCTACAATAAAAATTCATCGTTAATATAAAAAGGAAGAGACTCAATGATATAATTGACAAAATATAATTTATAAGTGTTTCACATGTATATCTGACCACTTACGAAGTTATACTTACTTACAAAGTTCTAATGGCAATTTCTCAATTTTATTTCCCTGCAGCAAGATGGTCTCCAGCGAAGGATGCGACTTGATGCTCGTGGGTAGGCTTGTCAGTACATTATTTCGAACGTCCAGCCACTGTAAATGTTGCAGGGAAACGAAAAGCCTTTCGGGAAGCTCGGAAAGATTATTATCCTCAAGATACAGCATCTATAAAATTAAATGAACTATTTATGTAGCATATAAAATTGAAAAAACGGTGACATAAAAGTGACGTTACAGGGATCAAAAGAAATCAGAATCTAAATCTCGCAAATGTTTCGGACAGCAAAGATCATCCGCACTACGTACGTACTTGTATCGTAGGATACTTCTCAATCGTTTCGATAGGAACTGACGTAAGGCCGGTACTCGTTAAATCTACAAAAGTCTCGTTGTATATCGGAGTTCTATTTGGCGGCGGCGTCGAAGGTGGAACAAACGTTATCGCAGATTTCTTCGTTTTTCTCATTCCCGCTATTGAAGAAATGTCTGAAGCACTATCCGGCAGTATGTCTTCGCTAAGCGAGAGATACGAATCGTTCCCTTCGTTGTCTTCCAGACCTTCTCGTATAGTGAAAACATATATTAATTAATATCCATAAATATCCATTTCAAATTATGTTTCGTTCTACGATGTTTTATATTTACCTAACGCCGTGGAGGCAGTCTTGCCATATGTAGCGAGATCGTGCGTCTCTTTGCCGGAGGAGGCACAGGTATTTTCATATAAATTGTCTGTTGTATTCGTTTCGAAAATAATATCGAACTCGGAGGACGTTTCTTCGTCGTCTTCGAGCGCTTCCCATTTCAACGTTCGCGAGGATCTCGCCGGAGTATCAATTTCAGAATTCTCCTCCTTGTTTTCAATATCATTTTCCTGCATGCATAATGTTAAAGTACTATTTGCACCGTGCACGCGCGCGTGTATTTACATTTTGCAACAAAGGTTGATGGAATTGAAATGTACGTCTTTTCTTTTTATATATGTTTACCGCAGTGTAAATAACGCGAATCTTTTAATACAGCTAGCTTATTTTTTCTTACAAATATCTTTAAATTTTAAGTAAAAAAAATTTTCATTAAATTATTGTGAATAGCAAAACATTCTTTTAAATTTTATTCAGTCGAATAATATTTCTATATCATTATTAAAACATATTCATCCGAGCAATGTATGACAATATTTTAATTATTATTTAAAATCGCAAAAAAAAATTACGCTGCTCCGACATAACGGAGCATGAGTGCTGCGATATCTGTCATTGATTCCGTTTATCGTAATTGATCAATTGCATATGTATTGTCAATCATTATTATTTATGAATAATAAATCAAGTTTAACAATAATAATAGAATTGTATTAAAATTCGCACCTGTACTTCCGTTTCCTTGGACGTGTCGTCATCATTCGTGTCCACGGTTGATTGCTCGATCAATTTATCCGAATCGTTCTCCACGCTGCCTACACATTCCCGGATCGATGGACATTTTTCAGTTTTCGAATTTTCGAAAATTCCGTAATATTGCGCGAGGAGGCTTTCCGCGATGTTTTCTGACATGACAAAAATGAATAACGTATAATACACTCGGAAACTCCCGAAATAAAGTTCGGCTGACAATGAGTAGTATTCGATGGCGATTAATTATAACCCTCTTGTTTATCCGTCACCTAGGTGATGGCTTGCATCACATTTGTATGTACTGCATATGTGTTGCATATACATATTAGGCAGTATGACGGGTTGTGCGGCAGACTTTTCAGCTGCCCCTTGCTTATAGTTTTATTAAAAATTAAGAATATGTCAATAATTACAGTATAATTTCTAATTAAGTTTATCTACATTGGAATAATGCTATATTTTATAGAAAAAAAGCACAGTACAATATTAGTAGAAATTTTTACGAGAATGTGGACCAATTTTGCAAAGACGGGGTAATTATCAGAGGTTGTGTAACAAAGATATTGTTGGAAAAGATGATAACAAAGCAAGATAAAAATATTTTTTATTTTCAGAAATCCTACACCTGTGTTAGATCCGTATGTATAAACTACTACTTGGCTACCAGCAACAGCAAAATCCTTTAATTACTAGAAGTTTGGCGATACTCTTGAACTTTCAATTGTTGATGACTATGATAGAATAGTAGAAGAGTCGGATTTATAAAAATTCTATAAACACTGATGTATATATAATTGAATAGTGCGAAACTTTTAAAGCTACAAATTTAAATTGAAGAATTAACGATTTAAAATTACGATTCTTATTATTCTATCATTGTCTAATACTTTTTGCGAGCGTATAATTAAAATAATTTCTTCTCCCTCTATGTCTTTAAGTTTAAAACAATTTTTTAATTTTAAATGTACACACAATTTGTGCAAAAATTCAGTTTTACTGTGGAACAAGATACTCCCGAATGTCGATAATCAATCGCGTCAACAAGAAATTCATTTCGATCAATCTTTTACGTTCAAATTCTTGTAATTATTACATATAATTACAAGATATTATATTCATGCAGTTATTACATATAATTTTGAACGTAATAATATAATATGCCTTTATATGTGAAATAAAATAGAGCAGACAACATATTGAATTGTATCAAAGAGCAAGGAAAAGTATAATTAAAACGAATAAATTATAGTTAAAATAGAAATGCAACATTCATTTTGCGACGTCTCTGGTAATATAAAAATTCTCGAGTCTCTAGAAATTTTCTATCCAAACCGATAAATTTTATAATAATTAATATATTTAAAAATTTCTATGATAAGTAAGATGTTGCTGTAACAATAATCGATCATGCATCAGATTCGCGCAGCGACAAAATCAAATGACCCGCAACACGATTTGCCGTCGATAGAAATAAATTATATATAATGTATCTTTCAATGCGAAATCTATTCTTATGATAAGTACTAAGTATATTATTAATTGTTACTTACC
This sequence comes from Wasmannia auropunctata, assembly GCF_000956235.1. Taxonomy (NCBI): domain Eukaryota; kingdom Metazoa; phylum Arthropoda; class Insecta; order Hymenoptera; family Formicidae; genus Wasmannia; species Wasmannia auropunctata. Next base: position 450,798 of record NW_012027376.1, read on the forward strand.
TATATCGTTGTACTCAGGTCACGATCGTCCATCCTCGGATCTCGCTTCTCTTTCGATGAACCGCGATCAATCTCCGACTTCTCCGTCTCGATGACTGATCCGACCTCGGACTTTGTGCTCTGACTGACGGATGTAGGCTCGATTGGGCTTTGGCCGAACGCGCGCACTAACTATATATGCGTGCCATACTGCCGAACGCGCACTTATTATTAATTATACACTGCGTATTGTTGCTGAACGCGCACTCACTATATGTGTACTGTCGAATACGCATTCATTGTGCGTACTGCCGAACGCGCATTTACTATATGCGTGCTGCTCGAATGCTTGAGCGATAGAGTTCGATAATTTCGAATTAAAGCTCGCCGCGCCGGGCGCGCGTCACACAGTACCATCCACACGCCGCGCCAATTCCCTACTACGGATCGCCCCGCGCCTCGCCAGCGTGCCGCGGCCGTCGAGCCGCCGAGCCCGGTCTCCCCACTCTCCCCACGCGCATGCGCGCCGCTCAGCCCGCGGCTCGCGGTTCGCCTCGCCGCGGGAATAATGCCGCGACGTTAATTTTTTTCTATTGAATTTTGACTGAATAATCACGCCGAGATTAAGCATATCGTATATTGTACTGCGTGCTCTTCGGAAATAACGAGTGACGACAATACCGTAGATTCAGAGACTCACACACGACTTATTATGCATGTAATTTAATTTTAATTTTAATTTTATGCATGTAATTTAATTTTAATTTAATTTCTAAACGAAAGAGAAGTTGATGGGTTCTTTTTTTTCTCTGTTGCACGGCTAGGATAAAAAATCGTAATTGCTTGCTTTTAATTGTTACAAACTTCTGATACACATTACGGTAATCTAACAGATAATTTAATATCGCGAAATGGGCAAAACGATTCTGTAATTAACAGAACTGTAAAATCATTTGATTGCTTAAATTACCCTTAGCCGATTTCTCTCGCTCGGTGTGATAATCTAAATAGAAACAGTCCAGGGGTTGGTAAATAACTGACACAACTTATTTAAAATAATAAATATAAAATAAATTTAAAAAATCTGCCAGAAGCCAGCTTCGGTAGAGGCGCTACCGACTGTCGAGCGTTCTTGTCAGAGAGAAACCTGTTCTATTTAGTTCGCATCAAGCTCGTTGTGGTCGCTGCAGTTCGCTTTCGACGCCATGATGTCTCGTGTCGTTACGAGCTCACGCCTCACCACCGTGTTTTCTTGCATCATGGCCGTCGGTGTCGTCGGTGGTGTTGTTTGATTGTACTTCGTGTCGCGATACTGTGCCCATTCAGCCCATTCGTTACAATTTGTTGTCGCAATTGTAGGCTCGCTGTTAGGCCGCGATACTCTCGCACGTTCTCGACCTTTCCAAACTCCGTTTTCACGGTTCGGCACGCACGAATAATCCCGATATGTCGGATTCAGAAGGTAATGCTCCGGTCGACATGGGCTAGTATCGAACGAGATATAACGTATGTCGTTGATAGGAGATACACACGATGGAACTTATTGCAGGTGCCAGCGACGCGGGAAGCGTCGGAGGAAGATCTCGAAGCGTCTCTCGCAGCAGAAGTCCGTCGCGAAGCTCGGGATCCAGGAGCCCGTCCAGATCTCGATCGCGTTCCCGATCACCGTCCGGGTGAGTCCAAAGATGCACCACGTTTCGTTGCATGATGCGTATACTGTGACATTGTAGCCTTATTGCTTGCTGAATGTTAAATAAAGTTATATATCATGAAACGAAACGCAACCTGAAGTAGTAGTACCCAATGCATTTAGAATTGTGTAATTGTACACATCTTTATATGTAACATATGTAGGACTTGTTATCAGATCTGTTGACACGTATGTGTACTCAAAATCTGTGATTGTAGCATCAATTTACCTTTGTTGCAAATCCAAGAAAATGAATTATTTTTAGACTGTTAACGATTTATTTTTTATGCTGGAGCATAATCTAGGACCTACGTAAAGCATCGTTATCACTTTAGCGAGGATGGTTTTGGGTAGATGACAAGAAATGAAGTTCAGAAAATTAAAATTTACTCCGTTCTGTTTTTACTACGTGCAATTGTATCACTTGAGTCTCTCTGTGTCCGACAGTCGAATTCCCATCTTGCTTCGCTGCACGAAATCGGTTTCCTTCGTTAGCAATGTGTCATCGGAGAATCTACTCCAAATTTTTAAAATTTAATAAAAAAGGTACTCTCGTTTATTTGCTGGTTTGTCGACTAATCGCTGATCCTATTCATAGCCTGATCATTTGGGCATTAAATGCCATTGATTATAAAGCCTGTTCTACAATAGTATAATTGTAAGTTGTAAGAATTGTTGTAAGAATTGATTAATCGAATATGAGAAGAATATTCAACTGTGATTGCTCAATTCTTACAGTTACATCCATTTACAATTACACTTATTATTGTAGAATAGTTCTAATATACTTATAACATTGGTTTGTAAGAAAACAATTATATATAATTTGAGTAAAGAAAAATGAACATTAACAGATTTGCTGTAATTTATCAATGAAGCCGCTTAATCCTCGTGTTCTGTAGCGGTTGATTAATTATTTAGTAGTAATTGCCACGTTTATTATTATTGTGTCGAAGTATGTGTGTACATGTAAAAGAAATAATTCTATGATTAGAATCGTGACAATACAACCGTCACATCATCAGCACTCAAATTATCTCATTTTATTTCTAAGATATTCAATTTTTGCAATAAATAAGAAATTATATTAAAAGAGAATGAGTGTTTTTATAATAATTTTATGTGAGTTAAAAACTATTTAATTTTATATTATATGTTACAAATAAAAGTATGATTATTTATTTTCTTGTGTCTGGAACGAAAAGGAAATCCTAAATATTCCTTAAATATATCTGGAATTTATTTTATTGTATATAATGTTTATTTTACTTATAGCTCAGAAGATGGAGACGCGAAGATGGACGAGGCAGAAGAAGTCAGATCGGGAGATGAAGAAGCTGTGGAACCAGAAGAGGAACCTGAAGGTATAATAAATCAGAACATTTTTAATCTCATGTGCGAATAAAACGTAAGAGAGTGTTTTTGCAATCTTTACAAATAGTTTTATAATTTTTCGTTTACGTTATGTTTTTTATTTTATGGTTGCAGGAGAAGACTTGGACAATAGCAGTGAATACGATGAGGAAGAAGACGAAGAGGACGATGATAGGCCGAGAAAGAAAAAGAAGAAGGATAGGTTTGGCGGCTTCATTATAGACGAAGCTGAAGTAGATGATGAAGTGGAGGATGACGATGAATGGGAGGAAGGTGCCCAAGAAATTGGTATCGTGGGAAACGAAGTGGACGAACTAGGACCGACTGCGCGTGAGATTGAAGGACGACGTAGAGGTACAAATCTTTGGGAGTAAGTATTCAAACTTTGAAGATAATTTTGTATATTTTCATGTTTGTCCTAATAAAAAGGAATTGATTCTTTAATGAATGAAATCTTCTAGTTCGCAGAAAGAGGATGAAATTGAGGAGTACCTCCGGAAAAAGTATGCCGACGAATCGATCGCCGCTCGTCGTTTTGGCGACGGCGGCGAAGAAATGAGTGACGAAATCACCCAGCAAACTTTGTTGCCCGGCGTGAAAGATCCAAATTTGTGGATGGTGAAATGCCGTATAGGAGAAGAAAAGGCTACCGTCTTGTTGTTGATGCGTAAATTTATCACGTATCAATTTTCCAGTAAGAAAATATAAATTTGAAAGATTATATCTTTTCGATTACATCTATTTGCATATAAATATCTAAAAACGTTCCTTTGCCTTTTTGAAAAATTTTAGGTGAACCTCTCCAGATAAAATCCGTCGTGGCTCCGGAAGGCGTCAAGGGTTACATTTATATAGAGGCTTACAAGCAGCCGCATGTGAAAGCTGCTATTGAAAATGTAGGAAATCTCAGAATGGGTATATGGAAGCAGCAAATGGTACCCATTAAAGAGATGACGGATGTGCTGCGAGTAGTTAAAGAGCAGACCGGGTTGAAAGCTAAACAATGGGTCCGTTTGAAACGAGGGATTTATAAAGATGACATAGCTCAAGTTGATTATGTCGATTTAGCACAGAATCAGGTTCACTTGAAATTGCTTCCGAGAATCGACTACACTAGACCACGTGGCGCATTGAGAACAGCGCAGAGCGAATCCGAAGCGCTGAAACGGAAAAAGAAAAGACGACCACCTGCAAAACCATTCGATCCGGAAGCAATCCGTGCGATTGGCGGAGAGGTTACCAGCGACGGTGATTTCCTTATTTTTGAAGGAAACAGATATAGTCGAAAAGGGTTTGTTTTCTTATTTTATTCCACTTTATTGTATATTATTATATATATTTAGACATTTAATTTTTATCAATTCAAATTATCTCTTATTTTTTGCAGTTTTCTGTATAAAAATTTTACTACAAGTGCTATTATTGCGGAAGGTGTTAAGCCTACACTTTCCGAATTGGAGAGATTTGAGGAGGCGCCGGAAGGTGTTGAGATAGATTTAAGTGGCGCGCCTGGAACTGGTACTTCTGGGAAAGAAGATCAGTCTCTAATTCATTCCTTCAGTAACGGAGATAATGTAGAAGTCTGCGAAGGTGAATTAATAAATCTGCAGGGAAAAATTGTTTCCATAGATGGGAACATGATTATGGTTATGCCGAAACACGAAGAGCTTAAAGAAGCTTTAGAATTTCAAGCTTCGGAGCTACGAAAATACTTTACGCAAGGTGACCATGTTAAGGTAAATTTTAAATAGCATAAAAATATATTTTTTTACAACATTACTAAATTATTTTACTTTTGACAACATTATTGACAATGCTGTTTTATTACTTTGCAGGTTGTAGCCGGTAGATATGAAGGCGATACAGGTTTAATTGTTAGAGTCGAACAAAATAGAGTAGTTTTATTCTCCGATTTGTCGATGCACGAACTCGAGGTTCTTCCGAGGGATCTACAATTATGCTCTGACATGGCTACCGGCGTCGATAGCTTAGGACAATTCCAATGGGGTGACTTGGTGCAGCTAGATACACAAACGGTCGGCGTTATCGTCCGATTGGAACGCGAGAATTTCCACGTACTCTCGATGCATGGGAAAGTGGTCGAGGCAAGACCGCAAGGGCTTACGAAGCGTCGAGAGAATAGAAACGCGGTCGCTTTGGACTCGCAACAGAACACGATACAGAAGAAGGACATCGTTAAAGTGGTTGACGGGCCGCATGCGGGTCGAGGTGGTGAAATTAAACACCTGTACAGAAGTTTTGCCTTTTTGCACTCAAGAATGTTTGTTGACAACGGTGGAATATTTGTTTGCAAGACTAGACATTTACAGCTGTCCGGTGGAAATAAAACAACGTCTATTAATTCAATGTCACCAGTGGCAGGATTTATGTCGCCTAGAATTGCCTCCCCGATGCATCCCAGCGGGTACGTGTGATCTCTCATACATTCTATATTTATTTGATGTATTCTTTGAATGTTTACTTATATGCAAACTATCGATTAATCTTACAGAGGTGGTTTTGGACGAGGTGGTGGAGGTGGAAGAGGCAGGGGCCGCGGTGGTGGTGCCGGTGCGAGACGCGACAGGGAATTAATTGGGACCACCATCAAGATAACAGGCGGACCGTACAAGGGAAATGTCGGTATAGTAAAAGATGCGACGGAGAACACAGCGCGCGTTGAACTGCATTCGACGTGCCAAACAATCTCCGTCGACCGATCTCACATAGCAAACGTCGGCGTGCCAACAAAAGATGGCGGCTTTAGTAGCTACAACAGAACTCCGGCTTACGGACCTGGTGGACAGACGCCGATGTACACGAGGGATGGATCTAAAACACCTATGCACGGTTCTCAGACGCCGATGTACGAGAGTGAGTATATTTATTTACTTTTCTTTTATATGGGACAGACATATATAGAAAGTATAATCTTTTTCCATTTCAATGTTCACAGACGGTTCTCGTACTCCGCATTACGGATCGATGACGCCGTCGCACGACGGATCTCGAACTCCAGGACAGTCTGGAGCCTGGGATCCGACTGTTACCAACACGCCCGCCAGAACGAACGACTTCGATGGATACAGTATGGAAGAGGGTGGTTCGCCCGGTTACGGGCCCGGATATCCTCCTACCGGGGGACCGTTTACTCCGCAGACTCCGGGAACTATGTACGGCTCGGAACAAAGTTTCAGTTCGTATCAACCGAGTCCTAGTCCTGGGGGCAGTACTACCGCGAGCCCGAGTCCTGCAGGTTACGTTGCCACTCCGTCCCCAAGTGGTACTGGATACACTACCAGCCCACATGGAGCATTTGCGACTCCGTCTCCGATGGGCTACAGTCCTATGACACCTGGTAAGTAATGTAATGGAAAAAAATGTAATATATATAATAATATATACAATATATATATATATATATATATATATATATAATATATATATAATATATATAAATCTTAACGCGAGTAGAAATTGGAAATCTTAATGAGTAAAGATAGAAATTTATTTTTCTATTATAAATTTCTCAATGTTGCAATGATTTTATAATTTAACATTGCAAATATGATTGCTTTTTAACTTTCTTCTTGTGTTATTTACAAATATTAATTATAAATAAAGATCTAGGACTTTGTAACTCTGTATCTATATTCTAATTTACATAACAGAGAACTTAATTACACAAAGTCATGCGTCATCTTTAGCAGAAGCAAATTTTCGATCGCAAGTTGTGGACTCGATATGAAGTTTATGCAGCTCAATATATTTATGCAGTATAATTTGAAATTCTTTTCCAGGGATACCAGGTAGTCCATACAATCCACAAACGCCCGGTTCATCAATGGATGCAGTTGGTTCTGGCATCATAGGTAGCTCGGAATGGCACACGACGGATATTGAAGTACGTATTCGCGACTCCCACGACGATCCTGCACTCGCTGGACAGCAAGCAGTCATCCGAGGAATTTCAGTAAGTGATTTTGTGTCAGTTCTGGATAGACTAAGATATTGCGATATCGATAGTTTATATACACGCGTCTTTCCGATTTTTCAAAACTGACACGTTTATTTGCGGCAGGGCGGTATGTGCACCGTTTATCTACCTACTGAAGATCGAGTTGTGAACTTAGTATGCGAACAACTGGAGCCTGTGGTACCGTCACGTGGCGACCGAGTCAAAGTGATTCTAGGTGAAGACCGCGAAGCTGTCGGCACTTTACTTTCGATCGATAATCAAGAGGGAGTGGTAAAACTCAACACAGACGAGATAAAATTCTTGCAATTGCGATTTTTGTGTAAAATGAAAGAATCTAAAAATTAATTTTTTAATTCGTACACACTGATACATTTATTATGATATTTACGATAATTTAGCGAATAAATATCTTCTCTTGTTTTACAATGTTTATTTTAAACATTTGCATTCTTGTATAATATACGTCTAAATAGCTAATATAGTAACAATAAATAATATCTTTATAAGACTATTTTATCTCTTGTTCTACATTATAATTTGTAGCAATGATAAGAAAAAAAGCATCATTTTTCGATTTTTAATTATGTCATGGTATAATTTTAGAATATACATAAATTGACTATGTACAATATCATTCATTGTTATGAAATTATTGATTATTTATCTGCGTGATTCAATGAATATGTATTATACTACAATTGTATTTTTTGCAATATTTATTCTCTCCCATATTCTCTCATATTCTACTTATTATGTTCTTTGATTTTTCTCGAATTTTTTATATATTTTTTTAAGTATATCTATATTTTTATTGTAAATTTTTCATAAATGATAAAGTCTGAAGTTATTGTTTTATTAACACGAAGTGATATGCATGATAGTTGTGATAGAATAATGGGCGCAAGCCGTCAGGCTTGTCAGAAATATCCAAGAAACCCGCGAAAAAAAATCACGCGGTTGAACATTTAGAATTCTTTTTTCGGAGTATGAACATATGTCTTTTGTGGCTTTTTTGGGTATTTGTAAGCTGCATCTCCAGTGTAAGGTTTGTTGCATTTGATAAAGATATACATATATTATTTAACAATGAAATGTCTACATTTCTTTAATTTTATGCAATATCAATATTATCGATACTTAAAAAAATAAACTTGTTAAAATTTACATTAAACGTAATCACGTAATGTTACTATTTAGTTTTAGAGATTAAAGTTTTAAATGCATTTATTATCTGTTTTGTATAATTCGCGGCAGAATAATTGAGGCTAAATCTTTTAAACATGGTCAAAAAACTGGTACAGTTTTATTCGAAAGAAACGATTTTCGAAAGCAATGCTGGACAGATGAGGAATTTACTATTCTTAGTAGTCGGAGGATGTTTCAAGATCTTCTACCAAATGTAAGATCAGTAAAAATACATTTTTCAAGAACGTTGGTACAAACTGTGTTATAAAAATCGAAACGAATATTTATCACAAAAAGTAACAAAAATAATTCGAATCCTAGAGAATGTATTTTTTTACTTTTTATTTCTTTTTAAAAATTAATTTATAATAAAGAAGTCGATATATTTTGAGATTTCAATAAGAATAAAGATAAGAGATAAGTCTAAAGATAGCTAGTCTTCTATAATGAGGAGTGAGTGCTCTGCTTAGAGGAGCGCATAGGAAGCGCTTTCTAAGATTTTCGTCTCCGCCAGGTGAATGTCATCGATCCCCAGAATGATCAGTACATAGCGCACCTTATGGACTATTTTCACATATGCCTCGAGAGTGTGCGGAGGCTGTCCGTGGGCAAAACGAAGCATTTGATGTTGAAAGCTCTGGCGGACACTCTAGGCGGTTACTTGCGGGCCTACATCCTCCCCATCACAAGGCATTCGTATTACGCGGGTAACATCAAGTATCGTAACACGAGGATGCTGTTCGAGCTCTTCGACGAGCTGAAGGTCTTCCTTCGGACCAACGGCGCCGGCTGGTCGAAGCCCAGCCAGGACCTTCCAAACATCCGGATCCCTCCCATCGTAATTACACCACCGAAAACGTCGGTCGCCTGTAACGGGCTTATCACGTATTCGGCGTGTAAGTGCAGCGATTGTTTAGTCAAAGAAATTTAAAAAAAGTGGACGCATATTAAATATATATTATTTCGATATCGAATTTTCTAAACAATAAGCGTTTTGAAAACAAAAAATATAGTCATAGATTTCCGTTGACTGAGGAAATATTTTTTTTCAAATCTAATTGCAAGTTAAAAATTATTACGTATCGAATTCATCTTGATATAGGATCGTGAAAATAACATTTCGATAACTTATTGCTTTTTCATAATAGCTTCCAAACATGACGGTGATTATCGGAGCTTCACGTTCAGAAAAAAAAGACGGTCCACGATGAAGCAGGGACATTCGAGACGTGCGGTCGATGGTGAGAACGATGGAACGAATTTAACTTTAAATGACACTTGTGTACTATTTTAGTATTCCATGTGGCTGACATACGAATGAAAGCTAAAAGTAATACGACCATTGCCATCTAAAAAAATATAAAAAAAAGAAGCTATTTTTGTATAAAAATCTCTGATGTACATAATTAAAATAATTAAATTAATATAATTATCTGTGTGTAAAGAGACTGAATCGAATACTTTCATGTGAAACTTGCAAAACATTCTCTACAGCAATTCTTACAATTATCACAATTTATGTTTAATCTTAAACGCCACACATAGTTAGTACCAATTATTACTAGATATTTTATTTTGCCAAGGCTACAGAAATGAGGCGACAACGAGCGAAGTCGTAATACCCCTCCCGATCCTCGATAATGAAGCAGAGCCTAACAGGTAGTTATCGAATGGCAATTTGTAAGAATGGCCTCGGCGATCAGACACAGCTTCAACACATCATTCCTTACCTAGCATCGCGCTGCCCTTCAAAACCGACAGCCTGCAATCATTGTACTCGGAAAAGTCGGCTTTCATCCTCGTGAAGTACTACATCACCAGCGTGAAGTGCATCACCTCGCGATCGAGCACGAAAACGCGGCTGCGAACGTTCAACAGGGACTTCTACGCCTGGTTGCAACGATCTGTACGTCGTGAGCAGATCATCGACGAAATATAACGATAATACAAAATATCCGGAAAAAAAATCCTCAAATCCTCCTATGTTGGAAAAGTCTTGTGTGAAAATATTTTATTCCTTTTCCACAGACTTTCTCTAACTTCGACGCGGTTGCGTCAGATTAATTTTGAACGAAAACCGAACAAAAAAAAAAAGATATCTTTCGCATTCCAGGTACGTCGACACCTAGACGACGAGAAGTGGTATCCAGCATTCGGCGGTGTCCTCCGAGTACTGGCTACTTTGCGAGAATCGGGTAATATTTCATGACGGGTCTTTCGTTGCGATTCGCCACGTTTGAAAATTAACGAGGCCGATATGCTATTCCGTTTAAGCGTTCGTATAGCTAAGAAACTGCAACCCTCTGCAACATTTCTCTGACCGTGTTTGTAAATTCGTGCGCGATTTCAACGTGCGCTTTCAAGGGGAGTAAAATATAAACGCGTGTCCATTAATCCTTTGATGCACATCGGGGATCAAAATGACCTTGTGCATTTTGCCGCGCTATAATTTTCTTATCGCGCATACGATTTCTCGGAAAGGTTCTGCTTTATTTTACAAGTATAAAATATGAGAAGATTATACAATAAATAGTCTTCGAGATTTTGTATGAAAAATTTTTAAGTAGAAAGAAAATTAATTAATCAAGAAAATTAATCAATCTTTAAAAGACATATATTTCAGCACATTCGATAATATAATGTATCGGTTTTTTGAAAAAAAAAAAAAAAAAAAAAAGTATATAAATACGGTTTATACTATTTCTTCTCGCAAATAATTTTATAGCGCATTTCTTATGGCTTGATGTGTTAGATATTGGCGGCGATATAATGAAGAGCAGAACAAGTGGTACTTATCAAGTTATGCCCAAAGTAGGCGCGGAACGTGTGAGTCAGGCGGACAAGAGTGCGTCGTCTCTTTACAAAGGAAAGGGAGAAAGTAGGTTATTCTCTCGTGAGACAACATAATTTTTTCGTTTTTGCATCTGTATCATTAATTTAAAATAGCACTACTTTCCAATCGCTCAAAATACAATTAAACAGCTAAATTGTAGAATAATTAAATTTGTATTAATTCAGACAGTACAATGACGCTTGGGCCGACGGAGCTCGTGATTATAGCACTGGTATCCGTACTGGTGATATGGTTATTGGTGGGTTTGTGCTTAGTGTGCTACAAATTCCTCACCAAACCTTCCGAGGGCTGTCCACCCTGCGAATCAAAGGCTACACCGTAAGTTGAGACACCCTTTTCTTTCGTTTATCTTTTTTCCTATGTCGCATTTTATATATCTTGCTTCCTCCGAATGTGTGAATCTATATGTGGTTAATTATTTTAAGTTATTCAGATTTATTATTTAATTTATTAATCTCTTCTTGTTATAATGTTTTTGTTGTTCATTTTTTGGAAAAACGAATACTATTTATAGGAAGATGCTGTAATGATATTCAATCCGTGCTTTTCTGTTCAGATTTGCGGTTCTCTATGAAAACTCAGACTATTGCCAGCCGGATACGTGCCCCTCGAAGTCGCGTAAGGGCGTGGTTCAAAAATTGAAGGAATGGTGGAGAGATAGGTTTGGACGATGCCCAGGGGGATGCCAGGAGCACGCGGACGAGGAACGTTGCCTGGCCGCAATCAGTTACAACAGCAAAGACGTCAGCAATAGCAGCAGCAGAGTTTATCCGTGGGCTTATCTTTACTACGTTATTCTGCTGCATTATTTGCATCAAAATATTTTATTTATTAATATAATAGAATTAGAATAGAAGTTCTATAATTGTATTGATCGTTGAATTAATCATATCGCGTCGTATTATTTCGACTGCGATTTCACATTAGAATATTTTTATTGACAGGAGAAAAAAGTACACTAAATCTACGTCCGCCCCGCAATTAGGAATGCCCAAAGGTCGCACGGTTTTCAAAGTAAATGATTATTTGATTTACTTTATTATTTAGTCATATATAGCTAAAGATCAGCGAATGCGTTTCGGATATTTTTTAAAATTATTACTGTTAACTATTGTAAACTTCAAGAAATATTTTGAGTTAACATTTTATTAGCAAATAGCCAAAAGAGTGCTATTTGTTACAAAATGTAAACTCAATTTTTTGAAGTTTACATTTTATAACAAATTTACAATAATTAAAAATATCAACAATAATAACATCATTTTAAATTATTTCGCGTTGTCTGTATGCGATCTTTGTAAAATTACAAATTTTATCCGCAGCATAGCGTTTGCTACAGTTCCGAAGGATCGACCACTTACTCCGACAGTCCAGCCAAGCTGAGATAGCAATTAGATAATAAAGAATGATTTCGAACGCCGGGACACGTGTGAAAGGATATTATATTTCCCCTTTAAGATGTACCATTTAACTTTAGGACTTATATTAATAAAAAGAGTAAAGCTTAATAGACACGTACGACAAGACTTTCTAATCCCGCGACGTACGTACATACAATCGTGTACGTGTGCTGCAGGCATCGTGGGAAGAAACGCGAAGATTGTTTTACTTCACGCCTCGCCGGGCCATTAATCTAATTTCATTACAGCCGGCCGCGCGCCGAAAGTACATCCCCCCATGATGCTTCTTCGTTCGCGGCTCCTCTAACCCCGCGCGCGGGGTCACGCGCGCGCGTGATCGAGTTCACAGTTCGGCAACTTGTTGCCGTACGAGACGCGAGAACGTGCGTACGTCGCGAACGCCGGGCGGCGCGGAAGTGAGGAAAACGGAGCGGCGGCGATGGTTTTGTAAACGCCGCCGCCCCACCAACGCGCGCCATCTTGCGCGCGCGTGCGCGACTACCGAGCGACGCCGCGCCGGCCCGAATCCGCCGAGACCGCGCGAAGTTAGCGGCCGGCCGGCAGTCTCGTGCGACATCTCGGACGATTCGTTGCGCCTCTCTCTGTATGTGTGTGTGTGTGTGTACTTGCGTGAGAAAGCGTGCGGGAGTGCGACACGCGCGAAGACCGGCACCCGTCAACAAAATCGAGCGGATCGAGCCGCTTCGAGCGAACAGTCGCGATTCCGAATAGTCCAGCGGGGATGTGTCGTTAAAGTAAACAAAACGCGGACACTCTGCAGCGGATAAATCGCGCGCGCTGTCCGGCGTTGCGTGTGCTTTCGCAAAGCGACAACAACGGAACTGTCAGCTGGGGCAGTTAACGCGCATGATGTACGACGTTCCGCGTGAATAAATACGCGAGCCTCGCGCGATGACACTGCCGTAGATGATCGTAGAGTAGCGTCGTACGGTGTACATCGGTCAAGGAGGAACAATCCCATATACGCTTCGCGGAAAGGACTCACGCGGTCGGCGCGGCCGTCATTCGCGCGCAACTTCACTACGGTGACGTCTCGTCGCGACGCGTATCGCGCACCCTCGGCGCGATCACTAATTCGACGTGGGACAGGAGCGGGAATCGTTATAGGAGGATTTCGACCGGATCGCGTGAGTTTTCACTTTCCCGATTCATCTGGTTCATCGTAGGAGGAGATCCGCGCCCGCGGATGCCGCGAACGGGTGAAACGTGATGAGCGGCTTGATTCGCCGAACGGCGGCGCGCGCGCATGCTCCATTTTGAGAATTTGAAATTTGCAGGTGACTCGCGTCGGTGGACGAACGTGCGACGAACTTGAGACGCTACACATATACACGCTCGCGCCTCTCCGTGCATCCCGTGATATATACTGTTTCTCCGAGTATGTGCGCCACGGCGGCGGCGGCGGCGGGATTCTCGTGCTTCCTCGTGTCCGCGCGCGTCTACAATTGACTTTTGTGCATCGTCTTGTGCGTTTCGCCGTGGGACAACATGGCACGCAGGGATCACCGCCAGTTGTGCACGCTGCTCTTCCTCCTCCTCTTCGCGGGCATCTTGAAAGGTGAGTCCTCACGCATTTTGGAGTTCAAAGGGGAGCAGGAAGCCATTCCCATTGTCCGACGAGCTAATAAAGTGCGTTTGATTTATCTGACAGTTGTGATATATAATGACTATGATATTTTATGATTCTAAAGGTGTTTCTCGACGGAGAATTAATTTTCCTCTACAATCGATTGTATTGTTAATTACACTCGACTTTGTTAGCTCCTCGAGATTTCTAAAGGAACAGAAGTCGAAATTTTCTGATTTATGAACGAGCTATTAAACTAATATAACGATATTAATAAATGACATTAATGATAAGTATGTCGTTATTTTGCCTAGCAATCTGTTATCACATCCGCTTTATCAGCGGTTTAATCGAAAGAGTTCTCACGGCATACGATAAAGCAAACGTTTAATCTCCACTCGAAATTTGCGATTGGTCGAAACGATTCGAGGGTACTTTCAACTTCTGTTCTTCTTCATAAACATTCAACAAGTGGCGACAGGTCCACTGGCTCGTGCGAGTTAAGTTCACGAGAGCTTTTCAAATCGCCCGAACTCCGCGACGACTTTTCCCGTCGTAAAATATCGAACTGTTACAGTCATCAAAATATTCCTTGTTGTACACGGTGTTTCGCGTAGACTTGTGAATAAACATGCAGATGTGATGCAGCATAGGTATGTGTAAATTTTACATGTGGAAATTAATTATTAATAGGCAGAAATTATAAATTTTAATATGTCAAATTATTGTAACACTTGTTTAACAGTCAACTAATTTTTCATGCAATAGTTTGTTCCAATTTGCATCCATAACATGCTAATCAACATCATATCTCACAAATCGTTAATTTGAATTTCTATCTTTTTGACCGACAAATTCCATGCGTGCACCAAATTGCTAAATTATTAACCGACAGACTGTGATAATCACAATGTTTTGTACTAAATGCCGTACTAAAATTTATAAATTATTGCTGAAAAGATAATCGATTAAAATAAAATAAATAAACTTTCTTGAGTGGAAGAGGCGCTCTCTATTTATCCCGATATGATATCTGTATTTCGCAATAAAATCTCGAGTTGTTACTCGAACTCCGTAAGGCGTGATTTTCGCGCGTACGTAACAGCAGACGTTTCAGCGCTCGCAGACGCTGTAATTTGTAAACGATTTAAAGCATTTCACGCTCCGTTAGCCAGGGTAATAGGCTCACTTTTAATTACCGTCTAATGTACTCCTACCGTCTCCCTTGACACCCACTCTCGCCGCGTAACAGGCAACGCTTTTCGTTTATCGATGGTTGAACCCGTGAGAGGTGAATTCTGCGCGACAAGATACCGGACCAATTTTTTCCTGTCTTATTTCCTACCCCAAGGCTAATAGATTTAAAATCGACGCGCGTTCCTCAGGATATTTTTACGCTCAAATTAATCGGAGTTGATAAACGCCGCGTCTTTTTTTCTATATGTTGCAATTCTGTTCGTCCATATAAAAGAAGTAAATGATTGCTTTTTCATGATATTTTATAGAGCAGAGCGTAATATAAAAAATTATAACTTATTAACATTTTCGAAGATATTTTGATATTTCCGAGGTATATTATACTAATTGATATCATGGATAATTATATCAATGTTTATTCATGGGATTATTATCAATGTTTATTCATTGGAACATCATCATATTACATTAGTTATCTTCATTTCGAATGTATGGAACATTTGATTTGAAAACTTTAAAGTATACCTAATATAATCTTGGAGTATATTAATTCTCTCTTGCTACGTGAACTTAAAAGAGAAAACATGTGGCAACGTATTCATGAAAAACGCCGCGGCTTTTGGTTCTCGTGAATATTCATTATAAGTTAAAAATAGAAAAACGATATACAGACCTGTTCAGGCACCTATTACAATTTTTTATCGTATCGTACATTGATTTAATAATGCGATAGCATTTAATGAAATTAGCGCATGGATGACTGGGTTTTTGCATAATATTAAGGCTACAGCTATAAAATTTTAAAGAACCGTTTCCACATGTCATAAATACGATACCAGCGGGTTTTATGCCCGAATTAGGCTGTCTCTTTATCTATGATCGAACGAATTTAATGACGGGATTGTTCATAAAAATTCTTTTAACATCACAATGCGCGCTAAATTTGTATATTATTGTTGAAATCGTGGCGAGGAGAAGCCTCCGTCCCTTTTTCTTCTCTTCCATCACTTATTTATGCGTTCAAGTTTCGAGAGGCGCGATTTTATTGGCTTGTAAATAACGGATATTATGCGCGGCGACGCATCTCCGCGTTTAAGGACTCCATCGAACGTTATTTAGAGCTCAAAGGGAACGGCGCGAGGCGTGACGGCACAACGAAATATCACGATGATGATGCCGAACAAACGTGTCGGAGAGGGTGAGGGAAAACTCGTAGGTCCCTTTTGTCACCGCTCCACGAATTTTACGGGAGTTCTATGCTAATACGTTACCGTCGGTAATTAGCAAGCCGAGTCGTCTCATTATTTTTATCCGTAATATACCTCAGTTCTTCTCAAACAAATGTGCTAATTTATTTTATCTCGTGACTGTCACTGCTTATTATGCAGAATATAATAGAATAATATATTGTTGATCTAAGGAGATATATTTTAAGAAGAAAAAAGAAAGATTAACTTTAGATTTCTTAAAATATTTTTCAGTGAAAAGAAATTAATTTTCCTAAAATATATGTTAAAGAAATATATTTCCTGAAATAAATATATCAAAAAGATAATAAAAGGAACAGCGAATGAGAATAAACAGAGAATATGTCGTAGCATTCGACTTAGTTTCGAGCATTAGGACTCTTTTTATCCATTTTCATCCCTTTTTATTCTTGACAAGCTTACTTGAGGATACGAGAGGTAGCACATAACATTGAAACGTGGTGCGAATACTACGTACGGTCTGAAAATGGTCATACATAGTAGCATATCGTGATAACGTTTCTTTTCGTCACCGCCGCGCAAAACCGCAGAATGTATTACAATTCTTGTGAACAGCTGCATAAATTTGTAAAAAGAAAAATGCATGAATGAAAGTTTTATTTAATTAGCACATTAGTTCTCATTTAGATTTTATTCACTTTTGGGAAATCATTTATTCGTTAACTTTTTTAAGTTTTCAATGCTAAAAAAGGATTCAGAAAAATAGAAATAAGACAAAATGTTGCGTTATTCTAATATTTCAACGATATGTTATCGCATATTATTAATTAATGGGATTACTATTTTATATTTTGATTATAATATAAATATGATATATAAATTTTTTATTATCGGTTCACTTCTCGATCTTGGCTTTGACGTGAGCACAAAGCAATAGCGATGCACGCGCTAGAAACGTCGGCGGACAAAGGCGAGAAGGAGCAAGTCGTTCGCGAAAGGAGCGTGTAACGATCCGCGTGGCTTTATACTTCTTGCGATCGTAAATAGTAGCCAGGCGACATCCGTGAGGTATAAGCCGCGTTGTATCGAGCACCGTGGAGAAGCGCTTACACGGGAGAACTAGTGTACGCGACGCGTGTTCACAACTGCGGGGTGCGAGGATGAGTAATTTATATACGCGGCTGTTTTTCATCGTATATTAAACGCGGGCCGGTTAATGGCATCGATGCGCCCCTAATGATCGATAAGCCCGGCTGATCGCTTGTATTCGCATGTACGACTTGTCGCTTTATAAATCGCACGATCGCTCGTTTCCTCTTCTCTTTTATCTCCGTGATTTTTCTGAATAACTTGAACTTTATGCCAGGGATGCTCTTGTTTTCAATATCGATTTCAAAATGTAAATATCTACTGATTATTTTTTGAATATCAATTTGACGGTAACTATGGCACGAAACCATGGCTTTAGTTTACTTTAAACATAAAGTATTCAAGAGAAAATATTTTTTTAGAGATATAAAATCGAGAGATATAACATACATTTTTATTTCTTTTCTTACACTGAGAAAAAAATTAGTTGAAAAATGCAAAATTTATTTCATTTTAGCAAAATATTTAGATACGTTTAACTAAACGTTACTACGATGACACAAAATAATTTGTTACTATTATAAACAAAAGACTATTTTTTTACTAAACTATTTTGTTTCAAGAAAAATTTATCGCATTTAACTCAACCGTTCTATTAAAAATATACACTATTTATTATCACCATCATCATCGTTTAGTCAGTTTGATACTTGGAATTTAAACAAATATATTACTTGAATAACTAAATAGCATGCAAACACAAATAAATACTACTAGTATTTCGAACAAAATAATTTAATTGAGTTGGTTTAGTTAATTCTTAATTAAAAAATTTTGATAGTTGACATGAATGAACTATACTTTCTTTGTGCAACTATAAAGAATTGTTGAATGAACTATTGGATCAAACAACTATACAAATTTAGTTCGTACAATCAATTTTTTTTCTCAGTGTATGTTTTGTATTGAGAGTAAGATTATATTTTCTAAAAGACCTGTCTTATAATAGAAATGAATCAAAATTATAGAAAACAATTAAATATTAAAAATATTTCGCGATAAAGAGCTTGAATTCTGACGTAATATTTTTCATTATCATAAAAATTGTTTCTCGTGCGTGCGATTTATTATAACATATTTTCGGGGGGAATAAAAATGTATATATTTACGTGTGTACTCACGCACACGACATCGAGCGAGAGAAATCGAACAATTCTGTTTTTCTCCCTGCTTGCCTCCACGAGTCTTTCGGCGCTACATATTCATTGATACGCATTTTCATCGCGGCGGTGCTGAAATTCTCGCATCACAAAAGAAAACGAGCGATGCGTCACGCCGTTTAAGCCACCCCCCGTAAGCTCGTATCGATTTTAATTAAACTATAAATATGTATGGACCGTTAGCCGCGGGATGAAAATTCGAATTATCGCGTTGATCCTGCGCAAAGGTCCCCTCGGCGATTACGAATTCCCTTGCGTCCGGACCCGCGTATGTGTTTTTAATACATTATCATTTTGCCACAGTAATCATAGACAAAGAGCATCGACTAAAGCTCGAGCGCTGGCTAATTGTTAATTGCCAATTCATAGATGAAATATATATTATATCTTTTCGTATAAACATATTAAGAGGAGCATCTCCTTCGTTGTTCTTCGGTTAGAAAGATAAAATAATAGAAAATATTTTTTTTCTATACAGAATTTTCTAAACCGAACGAATATTTATACCATCTTTGATGCCTATAAAATATTATCTGATTGCTAAAATTAATTGCGTTTTCATAAGTGCGATATAAATGATGCTCTGTGTAAATGCGTCAGGTCGACGTTCGAGTTGAATCGCCAGGGAGTGTAGTTGAGTCTTTGGGGGACTAACATTCAGTCCGGGTCATTATGCCGAGTCATAAATTTGGCGAAATCTCCAGACGGAGTTCCTTCCACATTTCTTCCTCTCATGCTGCCCATATCGCGCACAATAGGAGTGATCGCACAAAGAACATACTACGTAGGGACGAAATAAATTCGAAGTATCGTCGCTAAAATATCGGTGCACTTTATCACTAACTCGAAGTAAATCGTATTGCACGATGGCGCACGTCGTGGCGAACTATTGTTCTCGTCCGATGAAGTTGAGACTCCCCTCAATGTTCCTTTCGACGTTGACGACGTCGGTTTCGTAGTTTATCAAGAAAAACGTCTGCTGGGTTCTGAAATTTAAAAGAAAACGAGAAAGAAGGAAAGAGGAAGTTTGGCAGTAGTTGTACCAGTAAGATTGCTTTCCGAGTGGGATGTTGTACGTATTGATTAAAATGTTCTAGCTATAAACGTTTTAGATTGTTCTCTCTCTCTCTCTCTCTCTCTCTTTCTCTCTCTCTCTTGCGATTTTTATATCAATTAATATAATAAATATATAGCCTGTGAATGTGACACATTAATTTTTTTGTCTGAAGATAATAATTCATACAATTCATTTTAACTGTCAATTAAATGTTAATCGATTTGATATATTTAATTGTCATGATTTTGATGCGCAGGTAATAATATGTAATTTTAGCATTGTCAATAAAGCTAGCACAAAAAGTTTCAATCGATTCGCAGGTTTTCTACCGTAATAGCTTTAAACTGAATAGCTTTTAACTCTTTTATTCGGGCGAAGAACAGTATTTTTCTTTTGCTTCTGGTAGTAGAATCATAAACGAATCGCGATCGCGACGCAGTCTTGAAAAAACAGTCGAGTCGTGGGAGGATGTCGCGCCTAGTAGTTCTTTTTTTAAGCTAGAGCACGTAGGGATGTACTGGAAAGGAATGGTAAATATCGACTCTTTGTCACAAGGAAATATTTATACCTCTCGCAGTGAACAGTCGTTATAGATATTTACAGTAATCGTCTGATTTGATCGTTTTGTGTGAATTATACAAAATGTCTTAAGGCCTTCACACATAAAATCCCGTAAGGCCGTAAAACGTAAGCGTAAGAAAATCGACCAATCCCAATTGAGTATTAGGTTGTCCGTAACCCCCTCCACTCAATTGGGATTGGTCGATTTTCTTATGCTTACGTCTTACGGCCTTACGAGATTTTATGTGTGAAGGCCTTTAGTTTCTTGTTGCTTTTCTCCTTTTATCTATAGATTTTATAGATTTTATTATAATAATTTTAAAGAGTACTAGTAGTTGTAATATTATGATGAATTAAAAATCTAGAATTTTGCAAATTAGTAACTTTTTTGCCAATTAACTCTAAATCTTGTTTCTCTTGGAAAAACTAACATTTTGTCACATTTAATATTTATTATAAAATAAATTTTATTCTAAATGAATACGAATTTTTCAATATGCTTATTGCTTAAATCATTCAATAACATTATTTCTTTTCGAGGATGTATGTGTTTGAAATGAAAAGATTTATTAGATACCAGATTAAGATTTTAAGATAGTCAATGAAGATTAAATCGATAATTATAGGAAAGACCCTCATAATAATATTGTGTCCGTCAGAAAATCCCTCTATGGAGATAAAGCTCTTAGAGATTCGCTTCAAAATTCAATGTGCATTAGGGCTTGAATAGAAGAGCGTTGTGCGAGAGAAAGGGGGGTAAGATAAAGAGACTCGGGACGGAGTTTCTTCAGATTTTATCGTGGTCGAAACGTTAGATTACACTGTTGCGTCCGGAACAAATTGCTCCGGCTATTCCGTCGGAGTGGACTCTCGCGAGGGATTTCGTACCACTACCACGTTCCTCCTCCAAAGTTCCATCGCAGATAGTCCCTCGACCCTTACCGGAGAGAGAGAGCGAGAGAGAGAGAAAGAGTGAGAGAGCCCTTTAGCCCTACCGTGGACCTGATGAGTCTGGCGGTCTGGTAACGCTTTCGAGACGTCCTTAGCGAAGGCCAGTCCGCTCGTGCTATATTTGCGAGGATACCCGCGTCGCGGCGAGTATCGCGTGACGATAATAAACAGCAAGCGGGAATAAGCGGGTAAGAGGGAATAGTCGCAAGTCGGAGAGTCGCGAGTTGTGAAGACGACGCGAGGAGGAGACGAGAGAGGAAAAAAAAAGGAGAGAGAAAGGGTGGATGGAGAAGAAGGGGGTTGAAAGTCGGTCCGTCGGAGCCAAAGTCAATGCCCGGCGAGTGAGGGCGTATAAATCTGCGGCTTAAATTTAGATCGCCGCGAAAACGTCGCCTCCCGCTTCTACACGGTGGTCCGAGAATCGGCCAGTGCTGCCATCGCGACGAAGTTATCTGAATAAATGATCTGAAAAAAAAAAAAAAAAGATTTTTAAGATATTTTTTAGATAGTAATTTTGACGTTTCAAATTTTTAGTAGAGCAATGCTCCTTAATACTCTGACGATTGCGAAAGCATTATGTAAACTTGACTTGACGATTATTTTGCGTTTTTAAATAAATTATGTTTATATAAATTTCAAAATAAGTGCTATTTTCTTTGCAACGAAATTGTCTTATTTTTCTTCTTTTTACGTGGAACGATATCAACATATCGTCTTTAATCAGCACTTCCGATGGCATTCGAAGGAGCAGCTTATTCGAGAGAGTGGGAGTGTCGATTGTATTTAAATGTATACTCAAGTAACCAAGTAGAGAAAGCGCACACAACGCCAACCATCTACGCGAAGATTAACTAACGCAAATGCAAGAGGCCGACGGATGAATCTCGTTTACGTTTGCATTCTAATCTAATATTGCACACCGTGTACATTCCGAGATTGCGGCAAAGTGCACATTCAAGCGGACAGTTTTCAGCGCGCAAAGTCGGACGGCGGCGGCGGCGGCGGCGGCGGCGGCAGCGGCAGCGGCGGCGGGCGGAAAATGCCTTGTGCTTCGAGCATCGCGAGTTAACATCTGCGAGTCATTTCGCCGCGTTATTTCCACCGGGCTTCGTCGAATGCTGCGCTTCGCGACGCTCCTTTTGCTCACGCTTTGTCCACATGAGAGTGCTTCCAAAGCGACAGATTTAATTATCGCGCCTATCTCCCGTTCGCGGTCATGCACACACGCTTCTCCCCTCCCCCCCTTTCCCCCTCCCGCCACTCCCCGTTCATACTCCTCGCAATCAATGGTACGCGATATTGCGTTATCCAAACTGGAACGAATGAGATCACCGTGTTCCTAGAACGATATCCGAAGCAAGGGCGTAATCGGTGTCGGTGTCCGATAAAGATCTTGTGTACTTAGAATCACGTAGATAATAATATATGTTCTATATAGATGGGAGAAGACTGTCATACATGGAAGATCTACGGAACGGATCTCATCATTTATATTACGCTGTCGCAACATAATCTCGTTGTCGTTGCGAATTAGGGAAACGTAATGGTATGACGGTGATAATGTGTAATAACGAGAATTGGAAATACTAGTAGAGATTGGGAGAGAGCGGGATAGAGAGAGAAAGAGAGAGAGAAAGAGAGAGAGAGAGAGAGAGAGATATTTCGCAGCTATCGCGCGTTTACATTACCGGAATGAATCATTTGACGGGAGTATATGATCAAAAGCGCGGAAGGCTTCAATAATATCAGGATGCGTTCTCGTCCGGTGCAATATTCGGCGCGACATTGTACGGTGTGCCGTCCTCTAAAACGGGGGCAGTATGATCGTTTCAACTGCAATTCATCGGGCGTGCTTTTGAATGCAGCCGGGTGGATAGCAAATATGGGTGCGCGGGGGAAATACGTATATTTTTTTCCGAGAATCTTTTTCTAAATTGCGAACGATAATTTTTAGAAATACAATATCGGGACTCTTTGATCGACGTATTTTATTCTTTGCTGTGCAGCGGCGATCTTTCGAAATTAAATTAGGTTTGCATGTACATAAATAGCAGAAGACAGTTAAATTTTGATAGACTTTATCATTCTTTTACTATAAAATTCTTTCACTATATAAAATAAGCGAGTTATCTCTGTATTTGCACGTGCGACGATGGAAACACGATGATTGATAAACTATTACTCGTATTTATAACATCGAAAATTTAATTCCCTGAAATTATAACAGTTTTTAATCCTTGACAATGAAGTGTCACAAATATTTCGGGTGCGATGGCTTAATGAATTTATTTCCAGTTTCGCGTAAGTCAGGGTTCTGCTTCATTGCGTAGGTATATGCATTCGCAGAATGTCCAGAGACGAATATATCGCTCGAAATTGCACGAGGCGAGCGCAACGAGCGTGTATGGCGGACGGGTATACCGTGATTTAATTAATTAGCGCGAATTAATCCCAATTAGTGAATCTTGTCTGACGACTGGCAGGTGAGTGGGCCCTCTTCGTTATACGTGAAAGGTATGCCGGTGCTTTCACACCGAGACCATTGCCGAAATTCTCGCCTGTTTTAGTATCATGGTCAATAGGATGCCACGGTCGTATTCTCGTTTGGTTAACATTATTCGTGATTATTAATCTCCTCTGACGCGCGAAGAAATCGCGTCTGATGGCATGCGCAGTAAAATTATTTCGAATTATTTCACATTATCTTGCACTTTACGAATATTTCGTTCGGCACTGTGAAATATCTAATAAATGTTTGCTTTTTTTTTTGTAATAACCGATAAAATACGCGTTAGTAATTTATTACATTTTATAGATATTTTAATTCTTAATTGCATAACCGAAAAAAGCCGATAGAAATTTAATGCTTAATAAACGTTGAATTTTCGCATTTAATAAATTATAAGCCAATTTGAGATTTAATAAATTCAATAATAATTGCAGCGTAAATTTCTCACTGCTGGGAAATAAATAATAGTGAGTGTTAGAATGATGTGTACAAGAGTAAAATTTTCGATGCGGAGCAAACGTGAATGATCGATACTTCCTTCATAATTGTCGATTTGTGGCTACGGAGGAATTAAGCCCAGTAAACTGAAATTAATCTGAAGCCCTTGTTGGAAAAGCGAGCGCGCTTTCATCGCGATACTCGCTTTCATGTAGTTATAATTAATATCCGGCCGCTCAATTCAAATATCATCGGGCGGAACAGCTAAAAGGTTTTTATGCCATCACGTGATTTAATGCTACGATTGTCGGGGTAATTCATATCGCGCATCGTTTGATTTCAATCTATGGGATATGAAATAGAATTCGATTCGCGCTGTAAATCTCCTGGTCATTATAAGACAAGCGCGTGAAATCGTGTCATGCTGTGCGCATTGAAACGATATAGTAATATTACGTGTTTTTTTTTACGTACAAATCTGTAACAACGTTTCATACTTCACGTATTTTGGATAAAATTTTTTTAAATGAAAGTTAGATTCCCTTTTCAATAACTTTATATTTTGTGTATTCCTCTTTTAATAACTTTACCGTGCAAGTTTGATTATTTTAACTGTAAAATAAAAATCCTGCGAAAGTCTGCATGAAATTGAAGAGTCAAATTTGGTGATCATTCATTTGCTTTTATTTAAACTTGATTTTTCCCTCCGTTTTTCGTTATTACTCGATCAAAGAGTTTGATGCTTCGATATTTTTGTAAATAAAGTACCTGGCGTTATATGCATATGGCAAAGCATCTCGCTTAAAATAAAATATATTAAGCTTTTCTGCAATTATTTTATTCATCGGGCCGATGCTCGATGATATTTGATTCGTGCACACAGTCCTTTGCGTTATAGAATCCCCTATGCGATACGGTATCGTATCATATACAATTCGGGTCGTATCAGCGATCCCAGCGGAAGTCGCCGAACGGTTGCGGGTATCGGTATAACGGGTATTAATTAATTCTGTGATACACGAGGAAAATACCCTGGCGAAATGATCCCTCCTGCCGTACCCCGAGGCTACCAATCGTATCAGTCTGCCAACCCGCCTCTTCCCGCACGTCCGCTTGTCTTTCTCTTAGCGGAATTAATTGAAACGCACAAAACAGTCTCATTAAGACGAGACGAGGTCGAACCGAGGCCTTCGATCGATATGTGATGACGGAGTTGCCGCGCGTCGACGGGGACCAAAAAGTAAAATAAAATAAAACCAAATGCGTTATATATAGGGCCCACGTCGCTATATTCGTCGTCGATCGCGGGATTTCTGTAGGTATATACATTCACTCGATTTCAACCTCCTCCCCCCTCCCCCCTCGCGAAACTCCATCGGGGACACATCCATCCCCGTGCGTCATCGGCGCGGTTTCCGCGATTCACGAAAACCTGATTTTTCCTGAAATCTGAAATTCCGGGCGCGCGTTCTCTCGTCTCGACGCTCAATTAAAATCGAACGCTTTCGTACATAAAAGCGGCAAACATCGGCGGCGGACGGATCGCGACACAGCGTGGATTCTGGTGCATTTAATGCACGTTCGACGCGGATGTATCGAGCATTCGGAGTTTGCTTGAGGTCGTTCAACGCGATTCAGATTTAGTTCCGCTTTTCAGATTGGAAATGAATAAAACGTAACTTTATAATATAGAACAATTTTAAAGAGCTCTTGCTTTTTGAACGAAATATTAATACTCTCAAAATCTTTAATATTAGTGCTTTAAAACTCGCAAAGAAAACGATGGTATTCCGGAAATTTTAATACAGAGAAATTTAATTTAATTACCTCGGTTTCCGATAAAAAATAATATCGCGTACGGTTTATTATATAAAGAAAATTTCTTATGAAGGAAAAGTGGGTACATAATTTCTCTGAAAAATATGCTTAAGCATCAATAATATACGATGCTATAGAATATCTTACGCATTTATTCTAATCGGGTATATTATAAAGCTGCAGCGTTTAACAATTCTAAATTACGATTTAAAAATTCGAGAAATTACTTCCTTCGTATGCCGAGTGATATGATATTCTGCGTAGAAACTTTGCGACGTAGGATCGTGCGATAGCATTCTATTCCGACATTTGAAAACTTTTGAAATTGCACACGAATGCTTACATATATTGCGATTTTCCGAGAAAGAGAGAACTTCTCGAGAGAGATTCGAGATGCAATTTCTGTCGGTTTCGTCAGTTGTCGAGTCAATGCGACCCGTAAACATTGGTTTTGACTGTGTTTCACGCAACTAGTTGCAGCAAGCCCTCGTCGTTCGGTTCGAACTTCAGCGGACGTATGTTCATGCGCGTGCATATTGTACCGTTTCACCCTATACATCCATCATGCGAATATTTCGACTTGCTTGCGAACTCCTCTCTCTCTCTCTCTCTCTCTCTCTCTCTCTCTCTCTCTCTCTCTAAATGCATCTCGTTGATTAACTCGCAAGGGTCGCTGACGGGCCGCACTCGAAAGGAAATACCTTACCGAGGCCTCGTCGGCGGCGTATTATCGTATGTGCCTGTGACTGCGTGCCTACGCTAATATGCGAGCCGCGAATACCGTTCCCCGTACACAAAGCTAATCTAATCGAACGTTATGTCCGGCCTGATGCACTCTCTCTCGTGGCAATAGGCGGACCGGTTGCCGGGCGGTGCAAATATGCGAATGCGCGGCGTTTCGGAAGCGTACGCGGCCGTTTAGTAATTACGCATTCGGCCGGCCCGAAAAACGCATCTATGCCATCGCCATTTAATCGACGTTATATAACGCGAGCGTTTCGAATCGCCCGCCGATGTTGATATTTCGTATGCATACGCACGTTATTTATTGATCGTGATCGCAGACAGATGCTTTGAAACAGCAAATATTTACCTTCTGTTCGTATTATCTTTCGTAGAGGGATTAATTGCGCCAGTATCATTTTGTACAATAAAATTGATTATACCGATGCCACGTACTACCTTGAGCGGGGAAATTAATTATGGTAATTTTTTTGCACTTTATTTATCAATTGTTATTTTTTTTCAGAAATCTTTTACGTTTTAATTAATATTTTAATTATATTTTAAATCATCGTGCGACGTGAAAAAATATACAAAGCAAGAAATTAAATCTCCGACACGTTCCACTCTATATTTCAATTACTAAGCGAAACAATATCACGTTATTCTCTTTTTGACAAACCAAACACTTTGTGAAATTACTTGATGTAGAACCCGGCGATGTTGTTATAATACTTCGTAAGTTTACAAAGGGTATAAACTTCACTCACGAAATAATTATACTGGAAAACTAGTGTACGCAGGATATTTTTCTCAACTTGTATCATTATTCCGCCCAACGATTCGTACAAAGCCGTGTTTTGTCCGTAAGAATATCCTACGTAGAAAAGGAGGAAGTAAAACTAACGATAACGATAATAATTATTGGATGATAATAATTACTGGAAGCGACGCTGGAAAGGGGACAGAGAGACGTTCCGCGCAAATTACGTCGAGGCGAACACCCGAAGGGATGTTCATTCACAGCGGGCGGTTTCGGGTATCTTCGCGATCGCGCCCGAAATCATTACGGCAGCGATTGTGCGAGAGAAGTCCTCTTTGAAGTCTCGCGCGTCGCGTCTTCGTAACAAACGACGACGCACAACCCTCCCCCGTGTCGCCGGCCTTCCTTTCCCCCCCGGCGGCGCGGCGCGGCGCGGCGGCTTCTCGCAATTTTAGCTCGCAGTAAACCGTGAAACTTCGCGTCTCTCGTTTCTCCCGGCAACGTTTCGACCTCGACGCACTCATTCGGGATTTCGAGAGGCACTCTCTCCGCGCGACAAAGTCGGAACTCGGCTTGTTATTTCGCCGGGAGAGAGAGAGAGAGAGAGAGAGAGAGAGAGAGAGAGAGAGAGAGAAATCGACGGGGAGAGATGCGTGAATGCCGGCGCGCGATTAAAGCAACCCCGGGTGGGGTCCATTCCGATCTCGATTTTAATTGCGCGAAATCTCGACGCGACGATTTCTTTGCGAGACGCTTATACTCGCTCCCCTCCCCTCTCCCCCCGCTCTCCTCCGAAGCGGCCTTTTCGGCGCCGCCACCACCCTTCCACGGTTTCTCTTTGGGGTAGACCCCAATATAAACCATCGCCCCCGTCCCGTAACATACGGCCGACGGAATTTGCGTACGCGCGTTTCACGCTCGTGTGCGCGCGTACGCGCGTGCGAAATAAACCACCGCGCGCGCGGGGTTCGTGCGTTGAGTCTGGGGCTCATTTTCCAGGGGTGTCATTATGAACTACCAGATATTAAATTTGCGTCGGTCGACCTGCCCGCGCGGTTACCGTGGAGACCCCGTTCGCACCCTCGCGGCATAGAGCTTTCCGTGGCTTTGCGATTATTATTAGCGCAGGGAACGTCTACTGGTGGTCGTTCAATGAATATATAACCTCCCCCTCCCACCCCCCAGGTGGGCTCCGATTAAATTTTCGTTAAGTAATCGACGCGCTGGAAAAATAATCGCGGCGTAAATATTGCGTATATAGAGTTTCCCCGATAATTGGTTGGATTTAAGCGTTGAAAATTATTTCAACACCATACTACACGTGTAGTGTGGTGTTGCAATAAGAGCGTAATACCTTAATACCTTTACAATTTATTTACTCTAATTAATAGATATTATTTTACTTTAAAAGAATTTTTTTCATTTGCCATTTGCCCTCCAGAAAAAAAATTTGCTTTGCGCTGTCCCAGGTCCATGTTATTCTCAGCATTTGAATCATAGACGCGAATGTGTGGGGGAAGGGGGGAGGCAATATACAGGATGCTCGGAAGAAAGCTTTTTCAAGAGACAATTATTTCTTGAAACAATTACCGGTAGCTGTTTTCCGCGGTAACAATTACATTCAAGAACAAAGTTCCGCGAAATTGCTAAAGTCAGAAGTACATCTCAATAAAAGGATGCGCCGTGGCGGGATTCTTGAAAGAAATATCGCGAGAAATAATAAGTTTACGCTTGTTTTCCTTCGCGTGGCACGAAGCCCGCGCTGATTTATCGACGTTCGCCCGGCAGTACTTCGCGCCGCAGTTGAAATAATTTTTAGTCTTTAAATTATACATGCATTCCATGCGGAGAATCGCACAACGTTTCCTCACACGGGGTGAGATAAAAAGACATCGTCAGCTGTGCTGGGGGATGCCAGCTCCTTTTTTCTTTTCTCTCCATCCGTCTCTCTCCCTCCTCCTATATACCCTATTCCTTTCTCCATATTCGTGCCGCATCTGTTTACCCCGTTCTTCATGAAATATCTATCACGACCTGTTCCGACGCGCGAGCAACGACGTTCTAATGAAGAAATCATGATTTCGCTCTGTTGATGCATGGGCTTCGGAGGCGGCAGATGCGCGACGGCCCCTCCTTAAGCTCATAAAAAAGGAATTTCCCTCGCACCGACCCGTCTCCTGTAGTGCCACGGCTAATTAAATTGCCATTTGCGCCCTTCGATCTTTAGACTTTTTGTTCTTCCTCGTGAAATTAGTATCGCAGAAACGAGGCGTTTCATATTAACTTTAAGTGAGATATTACTTCGAGAAGAAACGCTGATTTCGTAATAAATGAACGATATATATTAGATATCTATAGCATGCACTTTTAATTCATGTATAATTATTATTAAAGTAGTCACTAATATAGATATATTTTATATCCCATTAATTCCACGTCATTCATAAATTAAACAAGACTCGCACGACCACGATATAATTGCTTTATAAATATGCGGATCTTTGTGTGAAATATTGCTATATTTGATAAAAATAAATTAAAAACTTGATATCCAGAAAAAATCCAGATTAATTGGGATCAGAATCTATATTGATTCAACGCCGCTTAAAAGTATCCAGAATTAAAGAAGAGACAGAATTAAGAATCTCACAAATCACGCCGTAAAAAAAATAGAGAGTGAATAGTTTAATGAATTCTCGTGATGCTTTGTGCAAATTCATCGGATCCCGTTCACCGGTTTTTAACGCCCCACTTTAATTAGTCGGATTTCTTTTGCGGCGAACGCGCGCGCGCACGACGTTTCGCGGATTGCGTTTACAATTATTCGCGCATTTAATTGCGGCCCCGCCCGGGGGATTCTTTCATCTTACTTCGCGACGGGATATCGCGTTTCTGGCTGAGTACAATCTTATTTCCGATGCGGATGGGCGATGGGAGGGAAGACGCGTATTGAACTTGAGGATTTCTTTTTCGAGACAAAACGCGCTATCTCTTCTTCCTCTCCCTCGCTATGGCATCAAAAGTTGCTCCCGGTTTATTTCCTTTTATCAGCGGTAATTGGATTTGCCAGACACAGCTCACGAATCAAGTGGCTGCCTCGCGCACGAAATTTACTCCGCTTATAGTTTCCTTAACAATTACGATGCTTTCCCCGCCGGTCTGAATAATAAAGCATGCAAATGCATCTCCCATGGAGTTCGTAATTTACTAACAGTATCGGCCACGTTATAACGGTGGATTATGCAATCTAATGACGAAATGATCGCGAAAGTGGAGACGAGTATCAATTTTTGATCGGTATTGCCGCGAATAGCGGCAGCAGTTGATAAAATGACGATGATAGCGCGGATAATGTCAATGTCGCTCGCGCTGCTAGCTAAAAGTTTCTCAACGTTATACTCTATTACATTATTCTGAGTCATCTCGAGAAAATTACAGACGGCGGCACGCGAACAGTTTGCCAGAATGGAAAATCGATGTGTTACAGCGTATCTTGAACGGCGTCGCTGGCAGAAGACCGAGATATTTTCCGTGCTCAGACTATCTGAAGTCTACCCTCCCCTCCTCCCGTAAGAATTTCGGTAATACGACGATAAGCTTTGCACCAACTATTTTGAGATCTATTCTATAAAATTTGTTTTATCTAAAAGTATTTGCACAAAAAATTATTTTGAAATGCATATATTATTAATAAAATACACACAATTATTATATGTACACGCAATTGTGATTTATTTGAAAATGCTTTGTATTTTTTTTTTGTAAATTAAATAGTTAAATTTTGATTTTGTTATTCAAAATAATACCGATAGAATAATGACGAAATGAATTTTTATTTAATGGAACAATTCTATACTCGGTTCAATATTGCGTATTTTTATCTTTTTTAAAAATTAACAACACAAAGCGAATTTTATACCTCTTGTTTTATATTAAAAATCATAATGTACTCGTATTAATAAGTACGTATGTGCACTGAATGGATCATTATATTATTGGATCGTGTGGTGAATTACGGAGGGTAGAAAGGCCATTAACACGCTTTGAGCATAAATTGGCGTATGTCACACGAGCGTGTAACACGATGTTCTTACTGTATTACACGATGGAGTAAGAGTGTTACAAGCTTGCGTGGCGTAACGGTGATGCGAGAACCCCGTTCCTGACGTTGTCTTTTCCTTTACCCATGCGCCGGGTTAACGCTAACAGGATTGCTCGAAGGGATCGGGCATAATCTCTCCTCTCTCACGTCTCGACTCCTTCGCTCACTCTCTCTCTCTCTCTCTCTCTCTCTCCTTGTCTCTTTCGAGATTACATCTTGTACCTACGTCGAGCGCAGAATCCGCCTATAAGGACCTTCTGTCTCTCCTCTCTCTTCCTCTCATTTTTTTCTCTTTATCTCGAGGTACGTTTATACCACCAGCGCAGAACGCTGCAGAGATCGTTTTCTCCCCTGTCTTGGTGGGTGAGCTAATCGACTTTTAAGCATAGCTGATCCCGTAATCGCGAGAGGACATCGCGTGTTATTAAAAAAATATCTTCTCTCGTGCGCTCTTCGATCGAAAGGCACGACGCCGCGCGAGCACTGTCGTCTTTAGCACGAGTCTTCGCGTTTTATCGGCCCTTTTAGCTCGACATTGGCCGTGAAAGCATTTGATCTTCGTTTTCTGTGACAGCGTTCGACGTGTATTATGATGTATAGTCATCGGCGCATTAGTCCTCGGACGCCAAGGAATTCAGATATTTTCTGGATACGCTCGATCATTTAACAGCTGTTTCGTCGAGGCTCTCGACTGATTTCTCATTGTTCTAACGCGACGACACTGCATGCAATTCTGTTAAATAACAACTGTACTAATTCTTATTTTATTAGCATTAATTTTAAATTATAATATAATTGTTTCCAACTGCCTCTGTTTTGTTGTTTGTCTTTCTTACTTCATTCCTTCCATGTTTTCGCAATCTAAATTTAATTAAGTTGATGAAATATTAAAGCGCGGGAAGCCTACACGACCCTTTCATCAAAATTACATTTATAAAATAAAATTCAGAAGTAATGAAAGTGAGAATAATTAATTACTGTTTAGTTAGGATGATAATATATTACATCTACGTGGTTGCCTGTGTACAATATTTTTTTAAGGGGAAATGAACTCTGTCTTGGCATCTGAATTTTTTTTTAGTCCTTGTTCGATACCACAGCGAAAGGCGGCGAAAGCTTAATCAATCGCACCACGGTTGATTAGATGGCGTCCATTAGGGCCTATCATTAAAGCGACACGGCACATTGAGCAGAGGCAAGAAGGATGAAAAATCGCGTTAACCGAAAAAAGAGGGAGACGACAGCAAGCTTAACGCGTCCGTATTACGTGCATACGGAATTAAGTCCTGCGCGAGAGATGAGGTTAATCAGCATCCATCCGGCCGGTCCCGGTGCGCCTCTGGTTAATTACAAGTCCTGTCGACGACGCATCCGTGCCGGAGGGGGGGGGGGAGTCTGTTTTCGCGCCGTTTTCGCGTCGTTCTTCCCCGGCCCGCCGCGCCGTGGCGAGAGGCAGACTCAAAGGGCGCTTTTGACACTTTGTTTGGGGCGCTTCGATACCGGCGTCGAGATAGGACACGCGCTAGCGCAAGCATTTGGCATCGCCGGTGAATATTCATTCGCGCCCGGGCCGATATCAGATCCGGGGCCCTCGCGCGAAAACGCAAATTTCGCGCAACGTGCGTTCACAAAGGGCTACCAGGGCACGGAAGAGTTCACCAGCGGCGGGGTAGTTTATGCTCCCGAAATGGTATTGATGCTATTGGGCACGTGCATGTTGCGAAGCGACATTCTGCGACGAAGCGCTAATATTTCAGACTTGGCTTTATTGGTGATGACAAACGTTATTCGGGTCTCTATACCGCGTTGAAAAAAAAAGTCAGGAGAAAAAAGAGAAATTGCAGGTTCGGTTATGAAGTGTTTTTACCTCGCAATTATTTTCATCGAGAAATGTCACTTTTTTTTATTAACGTTCGGATCTTTATGAATCATTATGCAGGACGAGTTCAATTAAAGGCGAATCGGCAAATATAAAAAATTAAAGTTACCACGTAGCGATAATATTATCACATATTTTTATTGCACATAGCGCATGCATACTTTACGTTTCACGACTTTCTGAAAGATTGTGCTTTCGGCAAGGTTACATTTTCATTTAAACGGCGCCTTTGCGTATACAGATT
Organism: Wasmannia auropunctata; assembly: GCF_000956235.1. NCBI lineage: Eukaryota > Metazoa > Arthropoda > Insecta > Hymenoptera > Formicidae > Wasmannia > Wasmannia auropunctata. Next base: position 484,605 of record NW_012027376.1, read on the forward strand.
TCCAGTTTCGCGCGGTGGGTAATCTTTGTTTCATCTCGGCGCGTTCGCCCGCTGTCTCGCTTTTCGGCCCCTCATATCTTCATAAATGTTACGACTCCTTTCTCGAAATCGCCGTGAAATTACCTTTAAATGTATCTGACGAGAAGAGAAAGAGATGCACGAGCTGTACGTGGCAGAAAAGGTACAGACTTCCAAACGGTAGATATGCAAATGAGGAGAAAAGTTGGAGGGACTTCCCAGGGACTTTCTTAAATACAATTTTTTTTCACACTTATCGAAGCGTACGCTTTCTTTTATCTTACACAAAATCTAGAGCGACTGAATTTCAGAATCCGAATAATACCTATCGTGTTTATGCTGTGTCTTACGGGATTTTTCCAAGACTTTAAGCTCTTTTCGCAGAATTGCATGCATCTTCGACGGGAACAGACATTGTTTGTCAGAACAAAATTCTCCTTCGAGATATATGCATACTTGATTAAATTTGTGAACACGTTACATTAGCATCTGTCGATCTCCTGATTAAATAAATAGGTAACGGAGAGGGAACGAAGGAGGATCGCGCTTGTTATACATGCGTGCACGCCGCGTACCGTGATCGGTATTTATCGGTAATGCGGTTATTCTCGCGAGAGCACGTATAATTACACGGAAGTACGCACCGGCTGACGAATCTTGCGCACATACACTCACGCATACACACACCTGCGCGCGTGCGTCCGTACGCGAACGTAATTTGCAGTAACGACACGCTCAGCCATGCATACGCATATAAAGCACATTTACATACGTGAACCCACTGTTCACGCGGATAATTACGCACGCGTATGGTCCTGAGGCTCGACGCGCGGGCACTCGAACGATGCAAGTGCTATGTACAGTGGAGTATGTTAATGGCGTCGGTGTTCACGCTTCCGCCATGCGTCTAGGCTTACGCTATCGCAGCGCGGCGATACTTTCTTCCTGCCATCAAACGTTATGGCCATTGATATGTCACCTTTGACATCAGATAGGTATCGCTACCACGATTTGCATTAATTTGCATCTATCTGCAGCTTGATTTGCATTGATTTACATTGGCACGCATCGATCGTCATTAAATTTATTGTCACACAACATTTTTCTTTTTAAGTTGTGATAGGTCACAATTGACATTGATGCTGCAAGAGTATCGCGAATAATATTAAATTGTTAAATAAATTAATATATGTAAATCGCGATTTTTTTATATACCGCATCGATTGAAGAACGAAAAGCTGTATTATATCTGATAATCTCCGAAGTTTGATCAACGGTCGACTGCTGTTTAGCTTTTCCAGGGATACCATCGTTGACTATAGAACTATGGACCGCCATCCTCACTTTATCCATAAACCCGAACATGAAACCTGTAATAGATACTTCAGATCCAGACATTGAGACCCTTGATGTATCAGCTTTTAGTTCCCGTCTACTAAAAAAGTATGAGTAATTCTAGCACAGGTATATAATCTATCGCGTGTCTAGCGTGTATAAAGAAACAAAAACTAACGCATTATTTATTTAACGGAAAGAAACACTAATTATTATCTGCAGGCATCGCATTATAATATAAAATGTAGGAGCGCAAGGCAGGTACATGAGACTTCTTAGACTTCTTAACCCTAAATTAATCAAGTATACATTAAATTTCTCTTCTGTTCATTTACTTTTTGCAATTCAAGATGTAATGCATCGTATATCAGTTTTACTTCACTATGTTTAATAAACAGCAAAATTGATCTTAATCGGGAAGATCTTAATTTGAATGTCTATCCTCATTCTCTCGGGGAAACGAGATTTCTCGGTCAAGCTGACAAATTGAAAATTAATATTCTATCTTTTCCCGATAAACTCGCGCGTTTTCCTTTTACACCACGGCGTCATTTAACGCGCCGATACACAACCAACGGTTGTGTACTTTGATTCAATTATGTACACGAAAACGAGGACTCGCGTGTGAGCGCGGTATGTGGATACACGATCGTGTCTCCTTGTGCACGCGTGAAACCGGTCTCGTCCAATCGCACCGCGCGCTCTTTCTCACGTCGGTTTACGAGAGGGGGCTGTGCACACTCCCTGCCACTCGTGTGGCTTGACCACCAAGAGCTGTAAACCGCACGCTTCTCCACTCGCGGCGGTCCTTTTGCATGGCGAAACGGTGCATCGCCATAATGACAACACGATAACGTTACGCCGTTCGTCCTATTTATCGCACGGTGCTCGGGTATTAACCGTGTGCGCTTCTTTAATCGCCTCGACTTGTCTCCTATCGAAAACTATTTGTCCTCCAACCAGTTCGGTATTTGCATTTCCGTCGAAATAGGTTTGGTTACTTTTTTTTTTGAAATTACTAATTAGATCAATATATAAAATGATAAATAAAATTTGTAATAAAAATGAAAGATATAGATGTAGGTTGTACAGAAATCGTATGTTGGTTTTTGTGATTAACAAAACGTGATATAATTACAATAAAGTAAAGGAGATACTGGAAAATGTTCCAGTTTGAATATTATATTGACAAATACGTAATTACTATTTTTATTTCTTGATATCAGTTTAAGTATATATTCCGACAGATTGGAAATATATAAGCAAATGGTTATTTATGAAAAGTTTATTCGGATTTATGTCACTTTTAATGGTATTTAGTGGTCAGTTGTTGAAAATGAAAATCTTTACGTCATAATTTTCTATAATTGCGAGAGAACGTACCTACACGCGATATTAATATGGACAACCCATCCGTTATATCTTGTAAGATTTTTTTTGTATATTGCGATGCCTTCTCAGGACATATGCGCGGTATGCAATCTTTCCTCTCTTTTTCTCTTTCTTTGTTTTTCTCCGTCTTCTTACACTGTTACGTCTATCAGCCGGCACAATCTTCTCGGTAATAAAATGTTCTGAAAGAGAATACCGTGGTTCGACCCTCGAAGTCCTTTTTCCTGAAAATTACAGTACCGTTCCCGTAGTTACTTGTTATCCGAGAACCAGTAATTACTACGGGAGAGAGAACCGCCATCGAGTTGACTCCGCAGACCTCTTTGGTTTACCTTTCCTTTTGAAATTCCCTCCCCCTTTCGCGGTAGACCGTTTTTACCGCTTACGAAGTTTACTCCGCGCGCTCGCTCCATGCTCGCGCTAAATGGAAGTTAACCGCCGAGCAGATCTTTCCAGCCGTTTCTTCAGTTATCCCCGAGTTCGCGCGCTCCGTCGCTTCGTTGTCCTGTCCCTCCTGTATTTATCGAGTTTTCCGAACAAATTTCATGAATCTTACTTCCGCGCCGTGCTGGCGGTCGTTCTTGTACGTCACCGTTACGTATTAATTCGACGTGTAATTGCAAGCTCACGGAAAAGCAGCAGGGAATTTAATTTTTATTCGAACCGCAAAATTAACTCGCGATAATGCAGTTTATTGATGGCCGCCAATTGCGAAATTGTAAAAAAATATTCTATCTGATCCTTCCTAGCCAATCGAGAAAAATCTTTGCTGATACGAAATCGCAATTCTCTCGGATTTCGCGCAATTTCGGCCCGCGGCCTTTTATCCTAAACGCCGCGCCGTGCCTATTCATCCGGCGCTACACAAGATCGCGGCGTCCCTTTTCTTCGGCCCTGTTGCCTTAATGTTTAAGAACTCTCGCTTTCCTCTGATTCCGTTTCGGTACTCTGCACACGTGCTATCGCCAATTTTGCTGCCGAGACGCCTGCCGAATGGCAAACTGTGTAGGCTTTATCCTTCGCCCGGCTCGGCTGTAGCGTGTTATCAACGTAAATCCGTTTACGAGCTTATGGAAGCGTAGGTACATTTCGCGAACGCGGCATTACTTTCCGGGGGGAAGCTGCGCCCCGATTACCCTGCAACGAGAACGCGCTAATGCGGTTTCCATTCCGCGGCGAATTACATTCGATTCGTTAAGAAAACGAGAGTTAAGCTCATCGTTACTTTATCTTCGCGATTTATTTTTTTACCTTTTACATCATGTCTTCGCTTTTATACCCTTGTCAATGTCTGCGAAACTTTTATATATAAGCAAAGTTTTTTCGGTATCAAAGTAGCGAACTCGATTTTACGAAGTTGAACCACCTGGAGTTCTGAAGAATGACTGCCCTATATTCGTGCATACAAGGTGTGCCTTCGACTTTAACTTTTAACAGATTTAGCTGAAATATTTAATCATTTAAAAACTTTTTAGAAAGGTATTCTCTCTGTTTCTCTGTCTTTCTTTTGTTTTACACGATACAATCGATTTACTTCTATATATTTCATGTATATATATAGTGACGGAAAAAAGATATTTTTATATTTTATAAAATATAATATATATAATATATATATATATATTTTATAAAATATAAAAATATCTTTTTTCCGTCACACGTGCAATCTTCATTTATAATATAGTTTTTCTATTTTTAACATTTTTTTTAGAAATACGTGGTACGCATTTTTTACGCGCTCACGCGAGATATATATTAATATTTTGTATACCTATACATATAATATCCTCCCATGCATTTTTCATCAGGCGAGCGGTTCATCATCACGGTTCGCCGTTTTTTTTTTATCGTCCGTCCGTTCGTTGAATTTTAGATAGTAACTTTTTTAAGCGGCACCAATTACATCGAGAGATCGCCCTCGTAAATACTTCTGCGGTATAGGATCGCGCGCGCGATAGGTAGGTCCATCCTCTTTGAGATATTCCGTCCGTATCTGAGGAGAGGAAGATCTCCCGGGTTCCATATCCCGCCGGTATAAAGTTACTACCCCCCGGGTGGTAGACGACACGCGCGGCTATGTGCGTGTGCGCATAGATATGTACGTATATACATATGCATGTGAAGACGCGCGCATCTCTCCTCCTCTCTTCGTACCGTGTAGAATTTCCGATATCATCGGGCCATCGGTATTATGTACACGACGCCCGCTCGAAACTGCGGAATGTCATCGTCCTCCTAGCTCGTCCTAGCAGTCCTCGCCGTCCCGAGTCTCGTGGACGCGAACGCGATCGTAAATATCGCACGTGAGACAGCGCCCGCGACTCACCCCCGCAATTTGGAGTCTCCTATTTCCGTCGATAAATCTCGCCGCAATCTCCGGAAAAATGCTTAAAGTCGGGTCACCGTGGAGAAACCCGTGATCGTTCTCTTATTCTGGTAAGAGCCGCCTTTCTTTTCGAGATTCCTTTCTCGCGCGTCTGCATCGTAATGGAGTATTAGGGCACATGCCAGTCGCGGGGTGAAGAAAAAAAATAGAGCGCGAGGGAGCGAAAGGAGCTGTCGAGAGAATCACAATTCTAATAGAAATCAAATTTTCATCAAAATCTCTGTGCGTCTGCTGCAAATATTTAGGTATATCGAAGACTCGGATTGTGGAATATATAATTCGGTTAATTAACTTATCAAGTCCGTTATTCATTCAAAAGATGTCTTGAAGTGTTTAATGTCAGTGCATGATTCAGTCGCGTTTGTCACGAGATATACAATGAGACGGAGTGCGTATCTTACGAGTTTTATAAAATAGAGCACATAGATTTTCTATTGCACGCGAATCTCCGTGCGATTTATGATACAGTTATTATTCCAGGGGGAACGACATTACTATTCGCGCTAGGATAATTAATCAGGGCGTATCCAGGACGCGGTGATATATCTCGTTAACAGTAAATATGAATTTGTAATGTGTTGGGTAAGGCGGCCCGAATTCTCGAAGGCACGCGACGTTAAATGAGTCTCCTGCGATTAATCGCGCGCTCCAGTCAGGTGCCATTTATTACCGTTACAGCGCCCTGAAAATAATACCGGGCGTGTAACACCTGGTCGCCAACTGCAACTTCGGTCGCGACGCGACCGGCCCTTTTCGCCTCTCTCTCGCGCGCGACTAATTGCAAATTCGATCGCCGTAGCGCCATTCGTTACGTTATGGCTCATTGAAACTGTTCGTTAGCCTTTTCGACCCGCCGCCGAAAAAAAAGAGCTGAGAGGTCCCAGCCTGTTATCACGCGGAATAATCGCGCTGCAAATCGTTGTCGACCGCGTGTGCTTTGGTATACAATCTTTCTAAATGATTGGAGTGAATATACCGGGTCCTGGTTTTGTGTGATTAATCGCGATTATGACGGTATATATGCGTGCTTGTTCAAGTGGCAGCATAATTCAGTTACGAATAATTTATGTGCGAAAATGTGCGCGTTATTAAACTAGCTAATTTACTCGCGGTGCAGTTTGGCGGTAGACAGAGGGTAGAAATGTTTTCATTATCCGTAATTATTAAAATGAAGAATGTTAACTTGTAGCTATTTTGATTTATGATAATTATTATTTGTACTTATTATTAGTGTAATACAAAGTATCCTGTAATTATCGCGCAAAGTGTATGTATATTCTGGAAATTGATTAAAATCATAATACGAAAATGTTGAAGTAACCAGTTTTCTGAGTTTAAGCGATCAAAGTTGGTAAATGATAAAAGTTGCGCGCCCAGGCCGCGTATACACAGCCTGTCCCTTATTGATTTTAACTGGTCAGGTAATTTTCTCTTTTGACTTCTCATGTGCAGCTATACCACGCACGCTGCAGCAATCAGCTAATATTGATAAGTTAGAGATACTAATAACAAATTTTAACTTACGAAGTATATTATTTGATCTTGCTATTTCAGGAAGAACTTAAATTTATTCCGTTTAAATAAAAATATTAAATTTGATTACTTAAGAAGGACATTTTGTTTTTTCTTGATGAAATCGTCTGCATGTGCCGATGCAGCGTTTAATAGAAAAATAACTGATACATTTTAGACGCAAGGAAGATGTTTAATATATTTTGTCTTACTTTAGAATACCGTTAAATGTTTCTATGAATTGATTGATTCACGACACTTGGCATGGTATTTGGCATTGTAACGTACGATAGACCGTTGCATACACAAGATCATGCGGCAAGGTGAGGCAGGCACGACGGGGTCGCTCCGTGCGTTGCATTGCTCTTCGAGATGCTGGCACGACAACACGTATTAGGACTACTAGGAGACGTTGAATGCGATCATTGATCTTTATTACCACTTTGATACAATTAATATTGTCTTCTGTAAAATAAGCGGTACTTGTGATTAACACCGAAAATGTCGTACAAAGTTAATCGTTTCGCGAGTGAATATATTAACTCTGAACGCGCGAAATCTGTGCGTTACTGTCAATTAAATTTGCTTATAACTTAAATTGTTGCAAGCATCGTTCATTTTGAATTTTAATCTAAAGTACAAAGTATTGTACGATGGTTGCACCTATAAGTATTTTATGTAAATGCAGAAATAAACGTAGATTCGATGATCATTTATCGTCGATCGATGAATGCATTTATCATGTCAACGTGGTTATAGACGCCTGGAGAGTAATAGTCCTCTATATAATTCAGAGTAAATAAAGTCTCGACTGTCTCGGCATTCTGCCGGTATTACGGATATATTCGCTCTCTGCTTTCACACTTTACGCACCTTTTCTTCACATTTCGCGGTAGATAGCTACCTTGGGATCCGGAAGGAACGTTGGGGGATGAATTTTGGTCAGGCAGCCCGTAAGGAACCCCATGAATCGCTACGTGCTCCGTACGAAGGAATCCGAGCCTTATGGCCGTGCAAGCGCGAGCGAGCGTGCTGACACGTGTCTATATATAACGTGAAACCACGAGATTTTCTCTCTTTCTCTCTTTCTCTCTCTCTCTCATCCTCTTTTCCCCACGCGCCGAAAATCTTTCGTCACGAAAACACTTTAGTAGTTCCCCCGGGTACCATTTAGATTCTCCGCTGCGCGTTTTTCAGTTCGCCGAGATCTTCTGTGCTGCATATTTTCTCCGCAAATTACTATACAGTCCGGGCGGTCGTCCCTAAAAGAATTTATTAATTTACTTCCGACTCGTAGTTAATTTTTGCTCATACCGGATATCGCGAAGATTTGTTGGCCAATATTTCTGGCAAAATTGTACTACGATATGCTTTTTTTCTTCCTTTTTTGGGAGAAATTTCTGTAGAATCTCTAGATTGATGTGATTGTTCTTGCTAAAGTAGATGTAAAATATTATGCAGATTCTGTTAGGATGATGTTGCAATTATTCCGACATGATCCATACGCGTTGTCGATTTAATATTGAATTACGTTTCTGTTCTCTTTATAATTCGTGAAGTCGTTGTAATCTATTTGGTCACGGTTAATAAGCTCTCTTATCGAAGTAAGTTTAAAATGATGTTTAAAGTTACGCAATAGTTATGCAAATGATTAAATCTAAACTTCGAAGATAATATTAGTGCGTCGTCGTTAAGTTTAAACGTCGCAAGCCGTACGCAGACGAGAATTTTAATAATATACTGTTGATTGCTTTAATCTTTTCTTCATTAATAATACATATTTAATGCATTTAATTATTGTAAAATCGGTCTTATCTGTAGCAAGATCTTATCTACATATAATGTAGATTTAATTATAGTGATTACAGAATTACTCGTCTATGAATTTTCCGTTATTATTAATTACAATCATTTATGTGAAATATTTGACGCGTATTTAATAAATTCTTCACGCAGAGCATTTTTAAAAAATCCAATTTTATTGCGTCACTTTGCACGCAGCAAGTAGTAGCAGTAAAATTTTAAGCATCTTGTAACACAAGATTTCAATAACGGAATCGGTAAACCGTTCAGATAGCTGCTGTGGGTGCCTGTGTATTAAGCGAGATTTACTTTTCGCAAGCAGACGTTATCGAGTCTTAATGCGTATCTAGATTTCCGGTCACGGTTGCGGTACGAGCGACGTTTGCTTCGCAAATCAACTGATATTGAAACCGGTTGGCAGTTCTCGGCGACGGCGGCGGTTGGTTTCTCGGGGTGTCACCGCAGAAACCAATTACGACGTATTCAACCGTGGAGGAGCTAAAATCCCAACCGAGTAGCCCTTGAACCTCATCCGCAGACGCGGATAATCGTATCGTGGTACTCCCTCGTGCAGCGTAAATGTGCACGAGTGGGTGCCTGAATTCTCTCTCTCTTCTCTCTTTCTCTCTTTCTCTCACAGCTTTTCTCTCTGCGCCCATAAACGTAAGAGACCCGCAGCGTGAGAATCGTGAGGGTGAGAGAGATCCATTCTTTTCGCGCATTCACGATATCTCGCCTCGTTGTCTACGGAGCTGTCGTATACCATTCGCGTCGCAACACATGTAAATGACAACGGACGCAAGTGGCAACGGCTGATGTAGTAGAGGGCATATTATTCGCGGACACCGTAGAGACGTGCGCCGAGCTCAGGTGCACTTACTGGCTTCACATCTAGTCTGATGTGCTAATTTTTTTTTTTTACGTTGAGCGTGGAACGGTCTAACGTGTCTCGACGTAGATATAAGTTACGTGTATAAGTGGCTAAGGCATGTAAAGTATATGTTTAGCAACCGCGGATAAGGGTAAATTGGATCTTAAACAAAATGTCCGTTCATTGAATCGATGAGAATTCCTAAATGTAACGCGACAAGAAATTATTTTCAATGCTTAGCATTATATTTTTTATTTTTAGAAGGATAGAATGTTACACAGCTCCGTATTATAATTAAGGCATTTTTCAATAAATATAGATCAGTTATTATCGAGAAAAGCTTCAAAGTTTATAGATTTGCACGCAATCAATTACAGCAAAACAACACGCAAACAATACAATATGGTATTTTTATTATTCTTGTTGTGCAATTGAAAAAAAATATATAATATATTCTATTAATTTTTTTAAAAAAGTACAATTGCTTTTTTATATCTAGGAATTATTATTGTCTGATGTAAATACATCAATTGTTGACACAGTTAATTTTTCTTTGATTCAAATATTTCAAATAACGCTACAATTTACGTACCTATAATACACATAAACGATATAACAATAAATTATATTTGAAGCCATGTCCAGATAACATATCTTACAGCCGATTCACGGATTCGGGATAATAATGGCTCTTCTGAATGGATTGTACGCTAGGCTTAAAGCTAGGCTTGAATGGCGAGCTGTCGTAAACGTTAATTTGGTACTGAGCCATGGTTTAACCCTATCAGTGCCGAACAGACGATGGTAACGTTGTATCGTAATTGCGTTCCATTGTGTTATTATATCTGAGCGAAGGCAAAATGTCTTAATACCTCTATAACGCAGCGAGGATTAGCTTCTTCATTGGAATTGTAACTTTTACAATTTACTTACACCTCGGCGTAATACTTCTTTGAAATTTACTTTATCATTATTGAAAGGATATTTCCGTGCACACTTTCTTTAACTAATATATTAAGAAAGTTATCCAGTGTTGATCTTACATCACATTATTGCGAGTTTTCGTTATTTATATTATGATGACGTGTTTATTCGAATTTTAATTTTTTTGTTAAATTGAATGAAAAATGGTAATTTTATAAAGAATTAAAGTTTAGAATATTAATTGATTTGTTTAATTTTGTTCTATTCTTTTATTTTCAACGATTACATATATTTTGAATAAAATATTGCTTACTGATATAACGAAGATAATTTTAGACAATACAACAGCATTAAGAAGAAATTTGAGAAAATAAAGATATGATAAGATAAATGAAAAAAAGTGAATATTGTTGAGTTTACACAATTATCAATTTCCTAAAAATGAGTGCTTTGAAGAAACGTCACTTTTTCAAATTTACATTGTAACAGTCACAGTTGAAATATATGTCATATAAACGAGATTAAAATACCGTGCGACGTAACAGGGAGCTGCTGCACGCATTTCACGCATTGGTCAACGAAACACGTGGAATAGGAAAAACACGAGGAACATGATGGGGAGGTGTGTCCGTGATGAATCGATGATTCACGGGTTAAAGCATCAGGCGCCGTCTTACTCTGATATACAGGGTGTCTCAAACTTACTCGAAACTGCGGCTATTATAAGTTTATCTGACTGACAATGAGAATAATGACAGTTTTCTCAAAAATTGAGACATTAATATTAATATTGATTTATTAGTTCTGTAATAAATATATAAAGCATTTTATCTGTTAATTAATGTTTAATCGAAATTTACAAAAATTTAATATTTTTTTTAGTTATTTATCTATTTAACGCATGAAAAACTCATACCAAAGAATAGACCGTCATCCAATTTCCCATAGATCGTTCCGCAAAGTTGGCGTGGAATCTCTGAAAAGGACATCCGGCGAGCGTGAGACATCCTGTATACCGTGAATACAGTTTAAAGTGCTCCGCAGGAGGAGTGGGAGGCCTTTAAGTCCTTGTGAGCGCGCGTATCGCACGTGGTCACGCGGCGTCTTAAGATGCGGCTGCGCTCGCATCGCATGCATATTAAAGCCGGGTTTGCTCGCGCCGTTATATATCGGTCCTAAATCCACACTCTCGACGCCAACGTGACGAGACGATACAGGCGTTGTTGTACCGCGGCGGAATGCGGCGGTATACGTGGGCGCCCGCGCGCGCGCGCGCGCACGTCAGGATAACGAAATCCCCGTGTCACGCCACGCAGGAAGCGCCGAAACTTTCTCTCGCCGACGTCGACGTCGTCACGCATATACAACCCGTGATATTCTAATTACAGCTCTTCAACGCTAACCGCACGTGCCTGTATAAGTTACATCTCTACGGTCTTTAGAGACCGTCTCTGTGATAATAGTTATCTTGATATTAATAAATCACTAATCTGAACGTCGATGACAGTGACATGCAAGAAAAAGTGTGATTAATTTATTACGAATTAATAATCCGATCGTACACACGAGCATGATTTTCGTCATTTGGGCCGGTATATCTAATGACGTTCAAGGATTATTATCGTATCATTATTCAGATATTCGTTGACAAAGGGACTGTGACATTCTGTATGAATATTAAATGCGTATATATTCATCACAATTATTGATCTCCCTTAACGAGCCGAGCTCTAACGAATGGTTCGTTGCGCATATAGCATACATACAATGCATATGTACATATGTAACGTGTTATATTTAATCCCACTTTGCCTAAATCAGTGAAGTTATATATCTATTCGTCAACGTAATTCCCTTGTAATTACGCTTGTTGTAGAGCAGACGGTATAAAATGTACTAATCAACTCGGTTTTAACCAAGTCCCTGAGATTTCCGCGTAACAAACTTGTCCCGATTCGTAGAATATCTCGATAGGTATATTTTTACTTTCTGTCTATAAAATTAATCTATTATTTGTCTATTTAATTTATCTATTAGTTATTTGTCTATTAATGTTAATTGTCTATTACAATTGTTGAAATCTCTTTATTTAAAATAATATTGTATTTTGAAATTAATATCAATTGCTTTATTATCACTATAAATTATGTGATCGTGATATAAAGAAAAAGTTATTACATGTCATAGAGAAAATGTTTGAAGTTTTTTTGAATAAATACTAATTATGTAATAATTTATCACTACGTATTGATTATTATTATTATTTAATATTTATCAATAAATTATATATGAGAAGTAACGTTGATGTACAAAAACTCTCAGCTAACGTCTCTTGCAAAATGACATTGCGACACAATAATGAAAATATTAAATATATGAGTTTGAGAAAACCATTGAACTATACCTGCTTGCGGAAGACGAACGATGCGTTCGCAACGCGACACATCACGTCGTCTTGCAATTGATTTTTTTTAGAGCGTCTCAATAAAGCAGCGTCGAACGTGGCGGCGCGTATCGCGTGGGCGAGTCTGTCTTTCTTCTTCTCTCACGAAAATGGATTTAATATTTTCGCTTATGGCGTGCAATCGATATAAATGCAAATTAGGGTTCACAACGCGGTTCGGTCGAATGATTTGATTTCTCCTGTGTTCGTTCGCGGAAGTAAAGAGAAGGATGGAACCTTATCAAAGCTGTTCACGTTTGAATGACGACGAGATACGAGGTTTGAGGAGTCACGCGAGAGATTTTTAGTTGATGGATTAACATAATTTATTGAATTCCTTATAAGGTATAATCCGGATCGGAAATTGATGGGTCGAACGATACGAATCATATCATGCATTCCAAAACATATAAGTACATTACAAGCTTCAATATTTATAGTTCTCTATTTTATGCATGTGATATTGAATTTATAAATATTCTTTTTTTAATCTGAAATGTTAAAATTGAATAAAATTTATTTAAAGGTAAAATTCTACTATAAAGGGGTGACAAATTATGTAGGGAGAAGTGCGTAAATTCATTTTTTTATAAGAAAGAAATTAAATTTATTTTTTGTAAATTTGTTTTAACGATTAACTCATATACTGAGATACGTTATAGCGATATGAGTGGACATGTAACGTTATTATTGAGTATATCATAAAATAAACGTATTGCTTGAAGTTAGCCTAGATATATCGCGTGGCCTCCGGTTAAGGATAGAGATCATTTTACGAGCGTTGTCGGCAGTGAATATTAATCCACATCTCGTGGTGAAAGCATCTTCAATTCATTTATTGATTTACTTACAAGAGACCTAATATCAATAAACTTCGAACATCGTTCTTAACTTAATAGCATATTTAAAAAGTAATAATGTACAAAGTAATAATGTAAAAAGTAATAATGTAGTCATAAAGATTTTATTCAATTAGACAGCTATAAATAATAATGAGTAATAATATCTCTTATAAAAAGATACATAAAATTGTTAATTCGAGTTAAGTCCCTTCTTTTAATATTTCAATGAAGTTTTTTCTGGCATCTAAAGTTTAATTTATTTGAATTTATTATCTGAATTATGTTAAAGTCTTTAAATGTTCTTTTATTTTTGACAATTGTAAATTTCCCGAAAGGAATGATCAAAAAGTTGTATCCTTTTGTATGCGCAATGATTGTAATAATTTTTAATATATCTTGTTATTTATAGCATATGATACATCCTTGATAAGGGTTTACATCCTACGATCGATGTATCCTATGCCAGTAAAAGGTTAATGTATGCGACTTTTTCTTCCGAAAATAGCAACGCATTTCTCTGACATAAGTAATATTTCCCACGATTGCCTAGTTGGATACAAGAGTTATGTATACTGATGACGATTAAATACTGTAAATTATTTTGAGAGATGATATACAAATGCAAATGTGGAAATTTTTCATCTATACTTATACAAATGAAGAAGTCTGAATTAAAAAAAAAGACTACATATAAATGTAAAGTTTAATGTAAGTTTGATATGTTCCGCTTTTTTAATTAAAAATATACATATATTTACTTATAAAATAATAAAATAATATAGATAAAATACCGAAGCAAAGAACAATTTTTTTTTATTATCAGTACGATTGTCGCGAGGGAAAATGTATCCACACGTAAAAATAATTTCATAGCGCATAGTACAGAAGGCTGTTTTAATCAATCAAACGGATCCCGTCGAAGTTTCGAAAGTAAATTTGAAACGGCCATGCAGTTGGCGTCGCGTCGACATAAATTTCATGCACTTTCGTTATTTCTCGTCTGAGCAAACATTTCGCAGCGCCGCGTGCAACGTACATGTGCAACGATCTCCGCGCAACGGTCAAACGCATCTCCCGATGAATTGTATATATGCAAAAGCGAAGCCGCGTTTATTCCGCTACAATTACGCAAAATGCCACACGGGTATCACGCCGGAGTGGTCTCGCAAAAAGCATTCGCTCGGCTCTCCTCTTTCCTTCTCCCCCGCGCATGCGATATTTATGCACGCGCGTGTGTTCAAACGCGCGCTCGTTCGAATTGGGTTTCGCGGGACAGCTCGTGTGGTCGATGCGAGTGATAAAAAGACTGGGGAAAAAATGCCTCTCTCTCGGCCCGGACATCTCCGTGGGACGCGTTAAACCGTGCACGCGAATTGAAGTAGAGTGATGACACGCGTTGGAAACCAGCACTCATCGCGAATCCAAGTTTATACTAAAATAACGTTTTAAGTTGCATTTGGAAATATCACCTGAGTGCTCCTGTACATCATGTTTTATTCTTCTTGTTCACCGAATGTCGAACAAGGATAAAATGATACATGAGGGCACTTGAGTGACGTTTCAGCTTAAGAGGCTAGGCCTAGAGTATCATTTTTAATCGAGAGAAAATGATGGGTATATTTTTTATCACTTTTCTATGTTGCATGTTTTATGTTATTATTTTAATATGTTTGCATATTAATGCTGTGTAAAAAAGCCCAAGTTTTAATATCTATAATTTCTATATTTTTTTACTCGCTCGGCTATTTTCTTCTCTCTGTGGCATATGGCGCTCGAACATTGCATCGATCCGATAAGTGAATTGAACAGATTTCTCGCACTCAGCTTTCAAAGCAAAGAGAGCACGCGGGAGGAAGAAGGATATCAAAATTTTTTACGATTATGTCGGATCATATAATATACTACTAAAGAAATAATCTAACTAAGCAATTTGTTACGATTGCAAATTTCCAAGATAGGAATATTTTCTCTTGAAATCAGATATTTCAAGAGAAGAGAAATATGATTTCTCTTGAAACTCCACTCGAGTGTTCTTTAATTGTAAATTTTTAAATAAATAAATTGACAGTGAGTTTTTTTATGATAGTCATATTTTCTAATTTTCTGGCTATTAAAGAATATGTACTTTGACTTTTACATTTGGATTTCCCGTTTCTAGACCCAAGCTTCGTCTTCACAAATTCTATACATATTTTACAATTTTGTGTAACACCGTTGCCGCCGTTAGTTTTGCACGTCGACCTACGTTCCGCGAAAGCTTATACATCTCAACACGTCGCACGGTTAATTCCGCAGGAAACTTCGTAACTACCTGGCGCGGGCTGGAAAGTCTAGTTATTGAAGGTGCACGTGCGAACCGTTTAGCCCGTGCACATGCACGTGACGCCGGTCTCTCGGCGTCGGAAGGGGTTCGACCAGCTGTTGCAGCTCGAACCGATCGGAATCTTCTCGGTTATTGTATCAAACGCATAAATCTCGTCTTTATTGCTGTTATATGCTAAGCAGGACGAATCCTCGGACGGGTTACGACGACGACTCTGGGAAACCGCGTGTAAGAATAACGCGTCTTCCTACAGAGAGATACACATGGGATATCCTAGATTTTCTAATTTTTCACCTTTTTTTCGAGTAGTATAAAGTTGATTTTTCCATGACGAAGATGTTAAAATATCAACAATTTTTTTATAAGTGATTGAAAATTTAAGAATTTTTACGAATTACACTTTAATTAGAATTAAAAAATAAAAGCTCAAATTTGCTGAATATAGTAAAAATATATAGGTATATATAGGTAATTAAATATATAGGTAAAAGCTTATTGTTTGTTTTATTGATATAGAATTTTGTAAATTGAATTTCAAGTTACATAAATTTAAGTGAAATATCAAATTTTCGCTGGAAAGTAGGTCACTTCCAAACGGATTATATTTTTATAATTGATTATACAGCTTTTTATCGTGTATCTATGCACCCTCGCCCTTGCGTTTCGATAACCGAGATAGTCATCGGTGTGGACTTATTTAATTTGGAAACTGGTTAGCCTCGCGAGCTGTTTGCGGAACGATCGTTACCGCTGATTTATAAGCTCATTCGTTTTCGCGATGGGCCCTTCCTTCGCGTTAGCGCGCCGTTAGACGCGTGTGCGTGTGCAAATACGCGTGGCTACATAGGCGCGTGTATGTATATTTAGGCACAGTTCGCATGGCACAAATGCCACGAACGCGCTCGCGCCACCCCGCTCATACCTACTCCCCCCCGATCCTCCCCTGTACGACTCCCCGGGCTAATTTCGTATCGCGACGCTCGATCCTCGGAACGAAGGAGGCGGGGGATCGTTAAAAGTACTCCGGAAACGGGGGATTTCTTTTTCTCGCTTATTAATGAGTGCGAGTAAACCCGTTCTGGCGCGGCGTGGCACCCGAAACGTTTTGTCACCGTCGATCGTTAGCTCGACTCAATTTGCGCCCCGTCGGGGTCTCATACGACGTAAGCTCGTTTCGAGTCCGTCTCTATCCCCGGCATTTATTTCCCAAGACAGAAAAAATTTATTTACGCTCCTGCGAGAGAATGGCGTCTTTTAGATTATCCAAAGATTTAGAGGTCACGCATTATAAATGTATGTATCTTTATTACATTATTTCTATTTATTTTGAAAACATAGATCATTTAAACTTCAGCTAATATTAATTTTTATACATGGTCTTTGCACTTTCCCTAAATGTCTCTACATTAGAAATCAGAAAATATCAAATTGCATTTATTTTAGTAGAACGCATGCGATATATATATTCAAGAAGTTCACGTGTGTTAGATCGCCCAGATATCTCATCTGTAACGTCAAACGACGCTTTGCCGCGGAATAACTATTTTGTATGCAAAGAGAGATTAATTGTTATAAATGCAAATAGTTTGACTTCCGATCCCAGGACCGATATAAAAAATATCTATGCTACGAAATTGATTTACGGCGTATTAAACGGCGGTTGTTTCGGGTAATCCATTTATCTCGTACAACACTTGTCGTGTCGCGTGATTTATCGCTCTTTGCGGAACGTTGTTCGTCGGTGACTATATCAGGATAGTCCAGTTCATTCGTACGAAATATTACGTATTGCGCCCGTTCCGGGAATTAGAGTGTTACAACTAAAAAAAAGTGGGGATTATTAGTTTAATGTAATTATCGGCACTCTCACGACGGAGTAATACATCAATTTTTCTTTTCACGCTGAAAAAAAAAAAGGAAATGCATAAATATCTTCTTCTGGAAGGCACCGCGTGCTGAATACAAAGCAGCGATAATTAGCTCTTCCGTTGATGAAACTCCCCCCTCTCGATCGGACGTGGAGTGGGACTACCACTTCATCGGTATCCTTTTAATTCTCCTCACGTCGGTCCCGTGCTCTTCCCATAATATCTTTTTTCTTCTTTTACCTTCTAAAGTTTCTCGGACGATATTATAGTAAATTTGAAACGCCGAGCATTCGAGATGAAAGCGCTGAAAGCCTGGCGGAATATTCCTCGCGATCGAATTGCAGCTTAGTATTGGCGCCATTCGAGAAAATTGCATTTTCCTTGCACACGGAAATGTTAAAGAGAGCGGCGCGCGCGCGTCCCGGCTTAAGATCTATCTATAATTCACTGTAAATTTATGCCACAGCATTTTCATGTATTTATACGGTCGACTTCTATTATTTCAGTTTAATATAAATAAAAAGTATAAATAAAAGCTGCAATAAAAAATATTTTAAGCAATCGAGATAACGCTGCATTGGATAACGTTAAATAAATGATTTATTTTTTAAACAATTTTCTTTAAATTTTATTAAAAAAAACATTGATATTTGTATTTTGTAACAATATATATTTTTTACTGCATTTGAATAGAAAGCAACTTTGTAGGCAACTCAAATAAAAATTTTTACCGGTGATATAAATATACCTACTCTATAAAAAATAATCCAATTTTTAAATTAAATTTTATTTAAAATATATTTGTTCGTAAATTAAGATTCGACATTTATAATCTACAGATACCTTGATATCTGATAGAACAGTTTGAATAAAAAATGCTGCTTGAGAAATTATTTTGGAATTGACTTAATTCATCCTTTTCACTAATACATGTGTTTTTTGTTCCATTTCTTATTTTTCGCAGCTCTGCTGCGATATGTACGTATAATTCTATTTCCAATAATGTTCAATATGCGAATCCTAAAAACTCCTTTAAAACGACCTAGATCACGCCACGATCGAAATACACAATGTATCTGGATTTTTTGTTCCCTTAAGCAGAGCCGCCAATATGCCACCACTGCTTATTTCGGACTACCAAAAAGAGAAAAAAAAAGAATATTCGTAAAAGAAGCATCACGCATACTACGGAATATTACCGGGGCATACAACACCGGAGCAAATATTTTCTGCTTATTAAGCCGGAATATTGAATTTCCTGTCCAGAGGGGCTGACAACTCTCCAGTTATTTCGTTTACTTGATAAAAAGACATGCATGACTTGGTTTCGCTCGAATTTTATTAAAAATTTTTTAAACTTACGCGGTCGCAAATATTCATTACTTACGCACCAATGTTCATTATCCTTACCGTAGAGATTATTAACTGCATATTTTTCCTGCCGGATTAACTGCGAGCTCTAAATGTAATGTATTGTAAGTGCCAGGAACACTTTCCGTATTTTCATTTTTTTCCTCTTTTATAATGTGTAAAATAATTTTAATATATTTTTATCATAAAAATTTTTTTTATTTTATTGTAAAATTTTATCCGGAAAGTAGGAAAAAAAAAGAAAAAAGAAAAGAATTAAATATAATTTATATAGAATATTTATATAAAATAATTTTAAAAATCAATTATCTTTGTTTTAGTCATGTATTATTATTAACCAAATGGTTATACATAATAAGATTTTTTCTTTGCTTAAATTATTTTTGATAGTTATATTTTTCAGCGTAGTTTGCACTCGTATTATTTGATGCAGTTTGTGACATAATATGTAACTTTACAGAAACTTTATTAATTTAAATGTAAGGCCAGCTGAGGAAGTTTTGATTTAAATTTTTACGCATACATAAAGAGTCTGTTATTTTTAAATCTAAAAAGTTCAGCAATAAGAACTGATTACCACGGAAACATAATCGTAAAATTGCGCAAAACGTAATGGAACTTATGTGAAATTTTCGCTAGAACGAAGGGTCTGCACTGTTCAAGTTAAAGGCTTGCGAAACTTTCGTGAAAGTTCATAATGCAAAGCGACGGGAAACAGCGAGGACAGAGACGGATTCTTGCTTTCGCGAATTCGAAAGACGGACATTTCTTTCGGGCGAAACTCACGCCCGATATTTTTTTCTACGCGAAATTTTCAGCAGCAATAGGCGCATATCGCCACCTTTGCATCGTGCATACTTTGTTGTCGTGCATCTTTTCGTCGGAAACCATTATACAAATTTTGTACACGCACGTTTCTCGACGAAATAATCGAGGGCAATTTACATGACTGTATGGAGTTAATATGATAAGACGTCTCGTTCTGCATATGTTTATTCTTCGGAATCGTTCAATAATGTTTTTTTTTTCTACAAAAATCTGAGTTGGCGCCGTCATATCCGCCGTCAATGACCGGATCGTACACTGACGGGATTCATAGTAGGTTTACAGAAGTGCATAATTAAAGCTTATTATCTTAACGAGCGTGTAACAGCGGATAATCACGTCCCACATTTTATATTTATAAATACTGACTGACGATCAGTCTTTAATTGGGATCCACGGTAAGATACGGGCGACTAAAGATATGCTTTTATATAGACAGTCACTGAAATTTTATGTTTTTTCGCAAGCTAAATTTAAAGTTACTCTACGCTACGCGAAAAATTGATATTTACCTCGATGAAATTATTTGGTAAATTTTTATATAGGTTGTGTTCTATTATTCACTGCGAGTACTGAAAATCTATAGTTTACATTATATATATTATACATATATACATATATATATATATATATATATATATATATATATAATGTAATTACGGAACACCTCGAGATAGTATAATAACTGAAAAATAAATCTTTCTGAGCCTGACAGAAAACTTCAAATCTAGTTTCTCTTTTAATGCTTTTCGTGTGTTATAACGTCCTCATAAAAATCACAAGATTTTGAAATTGTTTCTTCTTAATTATATATTGCTATATTTTTAAAGAGTTTCATTCATTTTACTCACGAGTTCTAATTAGTATTCGTTGCAATTCTTTTGTAAACATACTTTCATATGCCGGAACATAGTGCAGCATTTTGTAATCTGCAAATTGAACGCGAGCAGAAGCAGCTCTTCCGCATAATTAATTAAGTAGCATGCGTTAGCGGGAATTATGCCACTGCATATTATTATGCTTATCATCTCGCATGAGAAACGCAGAGACATTTCCATCGTCGGGCGGAGGGAAAATTCTTGATGACATTTGCAAATGAAATCAGGCCATTAAGGTACTGTCTCTTCCATCTTGTTCCGCACTATTTCCACAGAAGACAATGCGATGTTACTTCCGGCCTGTCCGCATTCCGCAGTTATTTTGCAGACAGATGACAGCGATATTGCCGCTGTCTCGCGATTAATCTGCATACTCGTCTCGGTAACGATTTGTTCGTCTGAGCAGAGCGCGAGAAATAAAACTTTGAAATTCACGCGTAATCAGATTCTTTCTCGTCGCTGAATTTCTGAAAAATATTGAGAAAAATTCCAAAAGTAAAAGAAGTTCCTGACTTTTTCATAAAAATTTTGAACAAATACAAATTTCGAACATATTTATAGTCTATATAATTTGCATTTATAAAGTACGTAGAAGTAATTAAAATGTGTAAATATATACAAATGTATTTAAAGTAATGATGTCATATATTGATTTGAAAACGATTAAACAAATGTAGGTTAAAAATGTATAATAGCTATTTCAATTAAAGATACTACAATTTTAAGAGATTAGGCATTTAGCAATATTTAGCAATATTTATTCCTAAATTTTTTAATTATATCCTGCGAATCCACTTCGTGGATGCGAATTCCGTTCGTACATGTATGTACATGTATGTACGTGTACAGGTGATGATGGAATTCTTCGGTATACAGTATTAAAGCAATCTTAGAAGCCTTTATTATAATTTCCATATTCGCCGCAGTACACGAGGTACTGTTCCTGCTACGATAAGACGAAGCTCACCTCCCTCACGTACCTCGCGTTGGATGCCGGGAGCACGTCTCGCAGTGACATTTGCAAATGATGTTAGACCGTATTAACGTACCATCTTCCATTTACGTGTCACTTTGCGAGAGAGACCAAGCGAAAGACCGCGTCTTGTTCCCGCTCCTTGTGTGACTTCCCGCAGCCGAGTCGAGCGGAGCCGAGCTGAGTCGAGTCGAGTCGAGTCGTTCCTAAACTAGTTCCAAGTTAATCGGTGACGGCGTTACCATTATGGTGTAGAGTTGCGAGGACGCGAGAGGACCAGGGACCTCCTGGAAAGATGGTCTAGCGGACAGGCCGCGGGAAAAGGGACGATTTGCATTTTAATTGCACCGGCAACCTTCCTTGCCGCCCCCTCGTCGCCTGACACTCGTTGTACGCGACTCCAACCAAGCTCTTCTCTCGAGTTCTTCGCTCGAGATCTGTGCGAATATCACCGACATTTTTTATTTAAATTTGCTGTTGTTAGTTGCATTTCTCGAGAGTACGAATCACATTTACGGTAATTTAAGAGGTTGATACTTCCGCGTGCTCGTAAGTGCGCTAAATATATTGCCAGATGTTGCAGCAGCGATTAGCGAAATGTGGGATGAGTGCTCACAGTCGTCGGATAATATTATTCTTGTACATCTGTTGCTAAAATCTTCCTGTTAAAAGATACTTTTTCTTACATTTAAAAAATTCATCTGTTTCAGCTTTAAATAGACTAAATAATATTTATATACATATCTATCGTGACAAAAATAATTGAAACAAAGTAACAAAATTTTTAAAACATAAGAACTGTAAGTTTCAGAACAATTCTAAAAAAAAGTTGCACATTGTAAAATTAATGACAAATATGTCATCAAATTTATTTTCTCGCAAGAATAGAGAATCAAATCGGACGTGAGAATCATATAAAATATTTTTTATGATTATTATTTTACAATGCGAAAGGATAATTATCTCTTATTTACATAGAATTTTAATTATGTTTTTCTAAAGTCTCATAAAATCTGAAGAGCATGATGGTGTCCTTTGTTTTTCGTATTTTTCTCTCTTCATTTTCGCGCGTAATTGAACGACGAATAACGGCGTGGAGAAGTTCCCGCGAAGGGATAGTCGCGAACTTTGCCGTTAAGTTTCCCTTGTACCCCTTGGGCCATTAATAAATTTCACGCAACCGGATAATCGATGATTCGCAGGCATATAATGTGAGAATGGCTGGAAGTATTACCTAATGGTTTTATTACCTAATGGTCATTATATACATATATATGTATATGTATATATATATATATATATATATATATATATATATACATATATATGAAGAAAGCGTCGTATATAATGAGAGTTGGAGTGTGCGCTAGCGATTTTTCATGCAAAAAGAGCTCGATGCCAAGCTCAAAGTGCAGAGTGCAAAAAAACGTGATCTCGTATGCATTTTCACGGCTCGCGCTCGAAAATGGAAATTTTTGGAGAAACGAACCTACGGCGTATACCCGGACGACACGCAGCGGTTGATTCCACACGCTCGGCATCTCTATAATATGAAATATGAAGGAGAAACATATATCACATTAAAGGATCATTTAACATTGATCTAAGCGTCTTGCTACATCCAAGCAAACATCCCTGCATGCCTGTAGTATAGGATGATTTGAAAATATTCTTTTTTTTTCGCTCGCTCTTCGGTACCGTTTCCCTGGCTGAAGATCATTTCGAGGTAGCCTCTTGAAATCATTCTCGCAGCTTTTTCGAATTCCATACGTACAGTCATATATACACGCATACATATCCATGGCGCGACGCGCAGAAATTTATAGGAGACGCTTGAGGACCGCCTGGCGATAAACCTTCTACCATACATATATACATGCACTTCTCTCGGGCAAGAATAGTGCCAGTAGGAAACGGTCGATTATCGTGAGAACGATGCATGTTGCACGGCAGGCAGATACGTCCGACAAATTGAGCAGGTTACACCTAGAAGGAGTCTAGAAGAGACGTAAACTAGAGACGAGAGGGGGGAGGAGAGAGAGAGAGAGAGAG
>NW_012027376.1:508440-523578 GCF_000956235.1 Wasmannia auropunctata
CTCATTATATACATATATATATATATGTATATATATATATATATATATATATATATACATATACATATATATGAAGTAATAACTTACTTGAATACAAAATACATTGATGTTGTATTTTAAAGCGCATAAAGTATAAAAGTACAATGCATTAATTAAACACACTTTATAAGAAGATTGTTCTAGGCTTTTTCTAACAAGTGATATTTATAAATCTTAGAATAGTATTATAAATACAACTTTACATGAAATATATTAATTAATTATACGTGAATTAATTATCAAAATATACAAATATATATACAGGTATGTACTAGTGTAATACAGCATGCAATTATTTACTATCTGATCACTATTATTTTAAAAATTAGTTAGCTATAAATGCGTAGAATACTAATTACTGCTATATACATTGGTATGATCTCTTTGTAATTTAAAGTATATTAAAACATCGAAACGCAGCAAAATATATTACTATACAAATACATTAAATGACTAGAAATAATATATCGTATACAGTATTTTGCTTAACTTTACATATAAAATAATACTTTTATAATTAGTAATTTATAATTTATTAGTAATTTATTAGTAATTTATAATTTATATAGTAATTTATAATAACTAATGCGCATGGATAATTAACTATAGATAAGCTCTTATTACAACAAGAATTTTTTAAATAAATTTTGATTTTAAAATTATACATACATATTCGCAGGTAAGATCTAATTTGTATAAAATATATTGCTTGGTAAATGTAATCGTACACAGATAATCGCTATCTAATTCGAGAATGTGTATCATTATTCGCACGTGTGCTTACAACAAGCTTGCGCAACCCCCGTAAATTTGCCTTAAGAGCGGATGCAAAGGCTCGTCTTCCTCTGGTCTCTTGGCAGAACTAGTTTAGATACAACTGTCACCCCATTGTGACAGCGTTAGTAACACCATAGTACCGCTGTCTGTGCTTGTTTTACGACCTGCGTTACCGGCTACAATGGCGGTTCCCTTACACCAGCGACGGGAAGTTAAGGTCTTCCTTCCTGAATTCATTCCGTGGCCCATCAGCATTTCCCTTTGGTATTTGTCCTTCGAATTATTCAGTCGACCTGGCCCTCTCACGGACCGAGGATCAGAAAGTAGCAAGAACCTCTCGCTGTTGACACAAATCGCAGCTGTCTTAAATAAATAAGGGCCATCGCGTCCGGTTCAAGCGATAGCTTCTCGTTTTAACGTTTAGCGAGATGCATACGAGATGAGACTACTGAGAGATATCCAGATAGTGCCAGTGATGTGGACAGATCAATACGCACTTGGCGCATTAATCTTTTCGATGAGAAGAAATTGCTGATCTAAAAATGTACGGTTCGACTTTTTTTCTTTGAAAACATTGAAATAATTGAGTAACATGAATATTAATTTTGTGATAATTGGAGATTTGTAATAACAAACGGTGCAGTGATATATTTTACAATTTATCTTCGTAATGTTAAATAATCATGTATATAGATTAACTCAGTAATTTCATTTTTGAAGTGTAGAGATTAAGTGCACAAATAAAACGTTACAAAAATAATTAATATTGCTTATATAGTAATTAATGCATTAATTGATTACTCGCTATTGATGTCTAATACTTCGACATTACAATTTGTTAACGGTTCACTTTTTGCATCCTCCCGGCTTTTCTAGTTACATCCCTGAATGGGATTAAATATGCAACTTTGATTAAATGCAACCGTTTCCCCAACACGCGCACCATGGCACATTACCACTACTGGTACTAGTCTTGCGGGTTTTCACGTTGGTGATTTCCCGGCTACTGATCGAGTTCGTTCTCTCGCGTTCCAAATTCGGCGCGGTAACATCCGCGAACTTGTCTTTGGCATCGACACTGCCACTCCTCGACCTTTTTAACGATATTTGAGACGGTCGTCTTTTAGAATTAATGTAGACGGACATCCTTCGGTTTTGATCCTTACGCGGCGAGTCCTGTCCCGAGGACGACGATCTGCTTTCGTTCTTGTTCTCCTGCACGTCAGGCGGCATCGTGCTCAATCTCCTCGGTTTCTTCCGCGTCATTTTTGCGGTCGACTCGAGCATATCTGTCGATATGGCGCTAATCTGTTTCTTCAGTTTTCTTTGTGCTGCCGGCGATAGTGGTGTTTGGTCCTTAATCAGAGTTTTGTCTTTCTTCACGATCTTTTTCCGTCTCTGCCCGTTCGGCGAATTCGCCGCGCTGATTGCCTCTTCGTCCTCGTGATGCGAGTCGCCGTCAATTGACGTCTGCGTTTGCGCCGGTACCTTTGTGACATTATCGTAATACATCATTCCGCATCTCGGCGAGTAAAATTGACCGGGTCCTCGCGACACGAAGGGAACGTTCTGGTACAGACTCTGGCTCTGAAGATATCGATTTGCGTTTAATCTTCTCAGGCTCGTCAGATCGTAAGGCGTGGCGGAGGGTGTCAAGGTGCAGGGACTCGGTTTCTCGAAGGAAGTCACTTGAATATCCTGCTTGCCGCTCATCAGTTGGTCGCTGGGTATCAGCAGTCGACTCTGATCCGGCAAGTGCGCAGCTCGTAACTTCTCGTCGAGGTGAACGCCTTGGCCGTAACCCGACATAGGATACGGATAAGCGAGGCCGTCGTCGTTCACGTGAACAGACAGTGGCGTCGTGGCGGGAGGAGGGTTTGATTTTACTTGATAATTGGAGCAGATCTTGTCGAAGTTTCGTAGAAAAGGACTGCTGAAGAGATGGTAATCTATCGAGGGTAGGTTGGGCACCTCTGGCGTTGGAGTTTCTGGACTCGGTGCCTGCTCGGCACGCGGTACCTTTAACGTCACGTTTAGATGACTCTTGTACGGTTTACTAGAGGAACCGCTTATATTGTCTAGAGTATTGTCGCTCTTCGTGAGCGGCTGAGACTCGACGTGATTCAGTTTTAATTGTTGCGTGACACTCTGAGAATCACTCGAGAGATCTTGGCAGGAGACCGATTTCATCAATTGACTACTTAAAGTACTTTTACTATCCGTGGTCAGTAGATTATCTGTACTCAAAAATGCCTTCGGATCACTCGCGGCGTCTTCACAAGGTATCGCGCCGTTTATGTAAATGTCCGCTGAACCTTTTAACCCTACGAAAGGGTTAGTCCTCGAAATCACCGTGGAGGCCGTTTTGCCGCTGCTCGAGCTAGTTCCGGTTCCAAAATGACTCATACTGGCGGTCGGCGATTCTTGTTTCTTCAATTTGAAAGGCTGCAGCGCGAAGAAGCGTTTAGGCTTTTCCGGCGCCGTAAACATCGTCGTGGTCTCCTCGGCATTTTCAATTCGCTGCATATCCTTTTCTCCATTTGCCACAGCAGATCCAGGAGAGTTCACGGCCCAGACGTTTCTGCCGACTGCTTCTTCCGAATTTGAAGTCTGCGTTCGTGAATTTTGAATAGTTGATGTCTCGTGGAGCTTCGCGGGTTGCCTCGTACTTGTGTTCCTTCTTCTCAAGAAGCTGAAAGTATTCGACGACGGCACCGAGCTTTCCAATGAGGAAGCTATTATCGGGTGCGAGTCCGGCTTTCCTGTCGTTGACACGACGGGAGCGACGCTACCCGTATAAGTGGGCACTTGTTTTTGAGAGACCGTGTCGTTTTGCCAACCGATGGGCGGGACGTGAATTTGAGGTAGCATCGGATCGGCCACTTCCAGATCCCCGACGTCTAAGTTGGCCAGCGGAATCAATGGATCAGACTGTAATCCGGCATACGGTGAAGCCAATAATGCGGACGTATCCGTGGACAGCATTAAACCCACCGTACTCGGAAACTCGAACGGGCATTCGGTGTAATAACTGGTTCCGCTGAAAGCACTCGTCGGCTCGTACGTGGCCGGATAAAACGGGATGTTGTCGTGAAGCTGCCGGGGACCGAGGACCGGCGGGGGTGGATGCCCGACAGCCTCGTTTCCCTGGCCCTCCTCCGGTGTGGCCTCCGTCTTCTCCTTATCTCTCCTCAGCTCCTCCTCCTCGTCGACAACCGACAGATCGTCGAACTCCACGTGAAGCCGATGCATATTGCTGCTCATCTTTTCGGAAGAGATCTTCTGATTCTCCGCGTTCTCTAGCTGTTCCTCTTGGTTGAAGTCCTTGACCGTCTTCTCGTTATCTTCGTACTCCTCCTCGTCCTCCTCGCAAGAGAAGTCCGACTGCAGGCCGTCATCCTCCTCGGAGCGATCCTGTAATTTGCGGCATGTTCCGATATATTGTTACCGTTGATTACATCGATTATATCCCGCAACAATAATGTTATGTCTTTATTAGTTGATGGCTAACATTTTTAGGAAAGGTATTATAAGGACGAATGCGAGAGAGTTTTCTTGCTATAGGTTTTTGTTACTTATTAATGGGCTGTCATTATATTTTATTAGTTTTATTATGAATTATTTACAGCACACATGACACAATTAAAAATCAAGCTGCCAACCTCGTACTCTTCGCTGTCGCCGTGGTTCTTCTGTTTTTTCAAAATATCCTCAAGTTTGTCGTACTCGTCCCTGAGACTCCATATTTCCCGACGCAGCTGCTCGTTCTCCCTGCGCAATTTTTTGATGTCGTTTTGGCCTGAAATCACGACAGACTGAAATGTTTCGAGGTAACAAGGCCAACGAGTGAGATATTCTTATATAGCAAGGAGATAAAGCCGACATATCGCGGTAGATTTGACTCGCAATTTTTCTCGCGGAAATCACTTAATCACCGTTCGATAGGGGGGGGGGCGGGAAGGGGGACCAGCAACATACGGCTGCTCACAATAGCGTTGCATCTATCGGAACGATCGATCATTGGTCAACGCGGCAACAATCTCCGCCTGAGACGTCAGCCTCCTCTCTAACCCTGTGCGCCCTTTCGTGCGTCAAGAAGCCGGTGATAAATCACTAGGCACTGGGCCTTCCAATTACTTAACTTCGCAGAATGAGAGAGAAAGAGAGAACGAGATTCACCGTCCACGCGTATAACGCGTTAAATCTTTTCTGGGGAAAGTCTATTCGCGATACAAACTCTCAATATACTCCCGAGAAAATAGAAATACCGAAAGCGTTTCGTTTATAGCATACATATAAAGATAGGAATACAAGATAGGCATTATGTATAACTTTATAAGTATCTTTCACTCAGATGCGAATTAAGTATCTTATCAATCATCGGTATCTTAACCGTAAGATTTAAATTTATTTAAAAATAGAGAAAGCATTTTACATTTTTGTATTTTGCACAAATTTTAATTTTGTATATTATGTTTGTTGCATATGTGCCTCTGGTTTGAATCTTATACGTTCTAGGAACATGTGTGTGTGTGTGTATGTATGTGCGTGAGAGAGAGAGAGAGAGAGAGAGAGAGAGAGAAAGAGAGAGAGAGAGAGCATGAATTATGTAGAAACTTTACAAGCTTTTAGATTTTTCAGAATCGCTCCCTGATGTGACAAATTTTTAGTTTACTTCATATTCATTCTCTTCTATATACATTATACAAGTATCTAGAATCAGTCAGGTCGGATGATGTATGCGGATGCAAGCTCCATTGTTGGAAACGAAGTCGATCGGTTCTTCTTTTTAAGCGTTAGTGATCTTCGACCCACCTAGATGCGAGTTAAGTTAAGTATCTCATCAGTCATCGGTGCCTCCTACTTC
Organism: Wasmannia auropunctata; assembly: GCF_000956235.1. Lineage (NCBI taxonomy): Eukaryota > Metazoa > Arthropoda > Insecta > Hymenoptera > Formicidae > Wasmannia > Wasmannia auropunctata. The sequence continues at coordinate 514,124 of NW_012027376.1, forward strand.
GATGATTAATGGCTTTGTGCTTGGAGCGTGTTTTCCCAGCGCTTGAACTACGACCCGATCGCGGAAGTTTTCAGATAATTCAGCGATCTATACCGTTACAGACTTTTTATTATCTATGTTGCATAATACTTTTTCTTCTTGTCTGGCTAGTGTTTTAAACATTAGTTGCTGGAAGAAAGGTAGTAAATCAGAAGGAAAAATAAAATCGACGGCTTATCCTTTGTATGAAAGAATCCGCGAGGTCAGTGATACATTCTTAAGATATCAGTAATATTCTTTTTTATTTGTAAGGCGCGACACGCTTTATGTGTATAATATCATCTTTTTAATTATATAACATCTATTTTCATAATATATTCTGACTTCAAAGATCAATTTTTATTTATAACGAACAGTTATGTATGGATATATTCTCTGAATTATCATACACGCAAAATCATTGACTACATAGGTGAAAGGAAAGGCAGAATGATTTGCAAAAAAACTCTGTTTTTCTGACTAGCTTTTTGCATGACACAAAATGTTGTCCATGGCTTATCGATTTTTCTACGGTTATGCACTCATAAAAGTTGCGTGAAAGCGCTCGTGATAACAGTTCTCTTAAGCCTAGGTAGTAAGCGCGCATGTGCATGTAACAAGGAAAGCCATGTGGTAAATCAGGATTTAAACCTGGCTTACCAGTCTGAAATTTAAATAAATTAAATCCTTCTGGAGGTTCATAAATTCGGATTTTCCCTGTGGACACCGACGGCTATTTGGATGCTATTAAAACTTGGGCCATTTATCTTCTGTATGAGCCCTGTTTGAAAACGATATTTGTTCAAATACACTGCAACCGACCATTGATCTTTTTTATTTGTGTGTCGATGATGGGGAATATAAAAACCATCCGATGCATTTCAAACGTATTAATTTCACGATTTTGCTCGCATGTACCTAAACATTTGTTTTGTAGCAATTTTTTTTTACAAATAGAAACGTATGTTTACTATGATCGTTATGAAACACGTTAATTGAAAATGTTTTATTTAATTTTCAATATTAATTTTTTTACGTAAGTAAATTCTCGTATGAAATTTATCAAGCATTTTCGTCATTCGTCTATTTTGGAAATTTTGGCTAAAACGCCCGATTACAAATTTGCCAAAAAGTCTGCCACCAAAATAGTTTTCGATAGCACTGGAAAATATCCTATAAATACGCGTAGGTCTAAAAAATAAAATTAGTCGTACGTTTGAAACGGATTCGCCAACTTCGCACGGCGATTACGAGCGACGTATAAAAAGAACGACTATCGCCATGGTTTGTAGATCTTACATCAAAATAACGCAACGATTTTTTATTCGGGTGTAAGCTCGCTGGCGCGAATACGCGGATATTTTTAGCCGCGTGCAGAATACCCTTCAATCAACCATCACGCTGAATATTTGCGAGCAGCGACGTAATATGGCTCACTGAAAATGCTCTCGGCGACCGGTGTCCATTTTATTTTCGAGAGCGTGATGATCGTGACAGTTCGAGTTTCGTATGGGGTTATCAATGCGCGTACCCTGGAGCATAAATTTTTGAATTTACGGAAATATTGCAGGTTGTGATATTCTAATTTTAATTCATATATGACACGAAAGTAACGTAAGCTAAATTTTAAAAACTCATCAGTATACGCATTACATGTCAATTAATATCTATAATTCTTATAAATTAAGAAACGTTAAATTATCTTAAATTTATTGAATTGTTTTAAATAAGGTTACATTTAGCGTTAAATATACTCGATTTGACATTTTAGTGATTTAATATGAGGATTATATTTAATATTATTGTTCGATAAAAATCGTTTTTAAAATTAAATATAAAGCAACCGATTTAAAATTTGACTTTCTATTCTTAATTGACTTGTATTTCGTTCGCTAACATTTCATTATAAACGCTAGACAAGAATATCTTCCCGCATGCATACTTTATCATCTCTTTACGTCATACCGCTCGTCAAGGTACGCTTTATTCTTTGCTCGTAAAGTACGCGCGGGCGCAAGAGAGAGAAAGAGGAAGAGAGAAAGAGAGAGAGAGAGAGAGAGAGAGAGAGAGAGAGAGAGAGAGAAAGTTTTAATTATTCCTGCTCAAACACGTACCGGGAAAGTTTAATCACTTGGTACTGTCGGCATCGTGTTCGTCCTTATTTCCGTCGCGTGGAATCCTCTGCACCTTTTAAAAGTAGCGTCGGTCCGATATTTCTCACGAAGGACCGACATTAATTAATCCTGGCAGTTAAAAAGACCGAACTGTCCTCTTTGCATTCGTGTCGCATCGCCTTTCGGGAGGCAAAGTACACAAATGTACACAAACTCGTGAATCTGCGTTTTCGAAAAAAAAGAAAGGGAAGAAACGAAAAATTGCACGGGGACGGAAACGAGAGCGCAGAGCAAGCCCCTTCGCGTTTTTCGTCGGCTTCGTCGTCGGTCTCTTTCCGTTTGCTGTGGGCGTTTTCGCCGCGAAGGTGATCAAAGCAGCTGCGAAATACATATTTGGTTTTGCCAACTCGCCTCGTTCCTATCAGCAGGCCGGAATTTCTTCTGGCTCTTTGAAAAGTGGAAATTGCGTCCCCAGTCGACGAGAGCGAGCGCAAACGAACTCGGAGAAAATATTCCCGGGGTTCGCTTTTCACTCTCTTGATGCCGCCTCTCTGCGAGACCGTGTTACTTTGAAGCGAGACGATCTTCGCGAATACGAGAAATCGTACGGTCATATAGGCGTTCGATTGATCTCGCAGAAAATTCCGTTTGTTTACACGTCGCGATATTCGACTCTGCTAACGAGGAGCGAGTGAAATGAAGCGCGTCGCTCGAATCTCGTGAATTCATAATGAGATATGCAAACGACACAAAAAAAAATAAGGAGAGAAAGAAATAAAACATTATATATTAACAATAATATGTATGATAAAATCTTAATATAAATGCGATGTACGTGTGTGTTGCATTCTGGAGAAGTAACAAGATCATTATCCAGTCAAATATAAGCATTTCTAGTCGTATCTTTGCCCGATTTAACGATATACGAATCAGCGTCGGGTTATTTGGCGTGGCGGAATAATTGTCGCGTTTACATTTCTCATGAAACACGTATGTCACGGTGATTCACAGTCGACAATAAAGTCGTGGTCGTAGTTGGGTGTTAATTCATGCCGCTGGCAGTAAACCAGAATGGCCTTTAAAACGTTTCTCAAGTCGGAGGAGACGTCGCAAGGAATAAAACGTACAATCCTGCAATTTTTGCGTTAATTATCTATACAAAATGTCTTCTTTAAATCGGTCCACGAATCGTACAGTTTTGTATCATAGAGACGTATTTTCTTAACTGAGAATTGTGTTTTGGATTTATTTGTATCTATATCAATCTAATATTTATGTGTAATATACGCAAAATGTTATGTTATTAGTAATATACAGAGAGAGCTTGCTTATATTGCCATTAGAAAAAAAAATGAACATGCGTTGTCAAATTTTTCATCTTCACTGTGGACGAGAATCGTTATCAGAAGCGTCGATTTTGTAATTTTGAAGTTTAAAATTTTGCCGTGATATAATTCCTCGACTCGTGTCATTTCACGATGGGGACCGCTGGCTGGAAACGTCATTCTGCGGAGACCGCGTCTAGACCAGGTAATCTAGATCGACAGCTCGTCGCGTTAACTAACACTTCATTTAAGGCTCCAGCAAGCCACGTAGCTACGAAGCATGGTCCTTCTGGATATAATCGAACGTGACACGGCCGTCCATCCGTCGGCTGCCAGAGCGCGCCCGAATTAGATCGCGCCAATATCCCATGTAAATTATCGCTAACAGACCGCCGTCGTAATACCGAGAGCCGAAGTAACTTCTCGGCGGACAAGCCCGGCGGCTATATGGAAAGTTAAGCTTACCGGCAGTTCCTTTTTGACGAAACAAAAGCCAGTATCTGGCGTGTTTCCCCATTTTTAACGAGAGCGCCCTATTTTTTTTGATGGCCAACAAAAGCGATGTTGATGAAACGTGAACTTCATTGTATAACTTCTGATACATTTTATGTTATAATTTGTAAATAAGTTAAAATGTTTAACATTTGTGTACAAGCTTTTTTTATGATATTCCGATTTTCAAATTATCTAAGGAAACATGGTTTAATTTCACATGTTCTAGATTCAATTTGCTGAAGTTGTTTAACTCTTACATAGCATTGAATAATGCCATAGTAATATTGCTATTAAAAATTATTATCTTTTGTAATTTTACCTTAAAATATCTAATTCTGAATATTCGGAATATTCTGTGTAAATATTTTTTTATCTAATGTAGAAGTATTACATGATTGCCGTGAGAAAAACTCGATTTATATTATACATATTTGTTTCCAAGCGATTCCAATTAACTTGTTGTCGTTCTATATCTTTTACCGTGTTAAATTCGGTGAAACCGGTCGAGATCAAGTCGATCGATCTTCCTTTTTAAAGAGAATACATTAATATTCGATGACCGTCGATGGTAGAACCGCCTCATAAATATTTGACCCTTTCGTCTCGGTATATTTTTTTTCCTCTTCTCTCGAGATTCAATCTGGCGCCTCACGAGAGGTGTTAAGAATCCGATCTAATGAAGGTGCGCATCGAAAACATGCGGGCTTTCGTTTTCGAGAATTGCCGTCTGAGATCGTATATATGCAAACAAAGGTTGGAGCAAAATAACGCTTTTAGACTCATTTATTCTCGACAATGACTGATTTCCTTGTCAATCGAAACAGTACATGCGAATATCATTTTTATAATTTATTATCATATTGCTACGAGATATGAGCGTATCTCTTTATTATTATTTTTATACTTTAGCATTATATCATTGTAAAAGATAATAATTATTAAATTAACTTTGTATAACAGAGAAAACAAAATAATATTACCGGATTTTTAGAAAAACCTTTTTAGAAAAAAAAACTACTAATATTATAAATATTGTTGATGCTTTAAAGATCTTTTTTTAAATAACAATAACTGTTCTCCATGCACTTTAAGAAATTCTTTTTAGATTTTTAAAGAGGAGTCTTGAGATCTGTTCCTCATAAATTCTCCTTTCGTTAGAAAGATCAAGATCTTTTTTTTACAAGTCATGTTTACTACTTTTGATCGAGCAGCTTGGCACCTTTAGGTTCTGGACCTCGCGAGTTTATAACTAAATGCAGCGTTGTGTATGCAAGAGTATCGCCACGGGGCAGCCGTACCATTGACAGAATGACGAACGTCCCAGGTAGTCGCCGGTTACACCGAGGGCTCGTAAATCAGGAGATATTTTCCATTTCGATGTACAGGGAGGCGTTGTTTTTTTTTTTGGTTTTCTTCCCTTTTTTTCTGTACAAACATAATGCCACCACCATGGCAAGGCGCGCGGAAACCGCATGCTAAAAATGACGTTACAACGTTGCGAAAGCGTGCTGTGAAACGAGATCCGTGCGTCAACTCGGCATTGGCGGAATTGCGTTTTTTTTCCTCGCTGCGTATGTCACGGCTTATCGGCGAACTACCCTCCCGGGGTTAATCGAACCCAGGCAGGTCGAGATAGCGCGTTTGCAAACTCGATGGATGAAAGCCGCTTCGGACGAGGATGATTTGTGCCGCGATAAAGCTCCATTAACTAAGAGCAAATTTTTAAAGTACAAAATCAGAGTAGCAACATATTTCATAAACTATAATTGGATACATTTGTCTTTTTATTCAAATTAAATTAAAGCATAGACTTAAATCAAGTTAATTCGTTGGTCATTTGAATATTTAATATATGAATCTGAGTTTAATTCTAATAAAGAACATTTTGTAAGACGAAAGAAATAATAAAACCTAGCATCTGAAAATGAGATTTTTCCGTTTGCCAAAGGCCAAAAATTATTGATTATCTTACTGTTAATAAGATAGATATTAATCTGCATTAATTAGATGCCAGATAAAAAAATCTTCCCATAGAATTTTCTACGAAGTTCTTTGAAAATTTCAATAATTTTCTAGCCGTTAGATAAACAATTTCTGGTACTTTTCTTTCTCCAGGAATTCTCTGTTGACCAATTAGCACGACTCAAAAATATTGGCATATTTTATACACGTCTAGCACAAACTGAAGGCACATCAAACATGCGTAAATGTGTACCATCGATTGATTGACATAGATATATACCATAGGTACAATGAACACCGTCGAAATAAGCGGTCGTTGTTTATAGTTTCGTCCAGTCGACGGACACCTACGAGGTGTTCCCGCGTATACGCGTTTTATAGCCACTAGAATTCTGACAGAGCTGAATTATTGCCGTGGTGTGCCGTGTATACGTATGTATATGCTGCATATGTATATGTACGCGTGCCCACGTAGGATATAGACGTATATCCCACGGGTGTATTCCTGGACACGTAGAGTTCCATAGAATATCCGATGACATCGTTACTAGACAGCAACGGCTCACGTTCCGGCTAGCTCTACGCGATTGTGTCAAAATATCCACTTGCATGCCTTTAAATAATTACTATCGGCAGTATTTTTAACGGACGTTCGTCCGTTGCCCCCAAGTCCAGATTCGAGGTTTCGCCGGAAATGTAGCGTGATATCACAAATAGGTTTGTAAAGTGTCATATATTCAGTGTTTACTTGCGGCCGAATTGCCATCGTTCAATGTATTTGGTTGGAATTATTCAATAGTATAATTAGATAATCACAGTTGAATTATATCTTTGAATTATGTATAATATTATTGTGCGGTTTTCGTAATTAATATATATATGTAGGTATATATATCTATTTCATTTTAATTAATCAACAAATGATATATTTTTCGGTCCACTTATTATTAGAGTTGATTTCTTCTTAACAATAGTGAAAACGTCAGGTCGTCAAATTTAGTACTACGATTAATTGAAGAAATTTTTGTCGATTAAGAAGAACGTAACCAAAATTGATTAAAAAATTATTTAATTTCTGAATTAGTCCAATTACACTTGTTCTATTTTCACTTTAATTTGACGTTTGATTTTTATGGATATTTAATATCGCAAAATTAAAAAATTTGCAGACAATCATGCTGTTATTCTTAGGTGCTAGCATTATCTCTTATGTACTTTAACTGCTGTTTAATTGATATACTTCTGTACGCGAAAAATGTATAAAATTGTATAATCGGACTTAATTATATTCGGAAACTTAATTATAATGTAAAATTCTTCAATTGTTTTCGATTCACAATAGGATATTTTTTACATCAATATGTTTTTTGTTTTCATATTCAATTGTGTGTACCAGCTGCTTCTAGTAAGTTAGTGTTTGAGAAACTATTAGCCGTGTACAAAATATGGTAACAGTGCGAGTACCTCGAGGTTAAATAATTCCGACCCGAGTAGTTCGGTAAAATTTGCGGTTTGCTTCTCGGCAACAATGGAGCCACAAAATCTGAAATTTATACGAGCAGGTTTAGAAGTTTCACTTTAGTGGGTACTTTCGGAACTGCGGCGGGGGAGAAAGGTAGAATCGACCGGGCGTTTCCATCTCTCGCCCGCGCGAAAGTTTCGGTGCAGGTGTTTGCATCCGCCGATGCATACGATCGTGCACTTTGCGCGCCCTCGATCGAGCATTCGAAAAGTACGGAAACTCGAGCACCTCGCTTTGTGAACGTGACGACAACGCTCGTTTTCCTTCGCGACATAGTAGATTTTTATGAAAGCCCCTGGCTGCAAGGTGTCTCGTGACATTTTCCGAGGAAACAGAGACAACGTCTGTATGTTACAGCGAGCTTGCGAGCTTTCCGCTCGCCGCGCATTGAAAAAGCTCCACGTCTTTCGCGCTTTCACATCTCATCGTTTTTTTACACTGACGCGATTACACAGCGACTGCACCAAAAGTCGCGAATTTTTATTTGACTTTTTTGATAAAAAATTCTGTAATTTTGCTGCCAAAAAATTTAATCGAAATTACGTAATATTTCCGATTCAACGGTATTTATTTGTTTAGAGATTTCTTTAATATTTTAATTTTCAACATCAAGTATTTTAAGAATTAATAAAATAAATCACACATCAATAATAATTAATATTAATTAAGCGTAATATTTTTTATTGAAATGATGTTAAAGTCCATTTGAAATTGAATAAAAAAAAGTTTTTTCATTCAACGGTGAATAACTCCAGTATTAGACCTTTTTCTGGAATATAAAATTTATTTGTTTGGTTTATAAAAAAAAACAATCTGAGTTATCGGAATGCATAATACGTGCAGCGAGTAAGTGGACAGTACGGTCTAACGTTTCGCAATAAATCGTCCGTTACTTCGCAACGTTTGCAAAAATAGTACAGCTTTGTTGGCTTAACCTCATCCCGTTGAGGATTGTTAGTAATTCATTGCTTTCGTTTACTCTTATTCTAATTTACATAATAACCTTGACCAAGCAAATAAAAAAATATTTTTAAGTTTACGCGCGTGTGTGTGTGTGTGTGTGTGTGTGGGTGTGGGACGTCATCTCATTATTATTTCATAAATTTCACACGTTTTGAAAGACAACTTTTATTATTTTTGACGATATTTTTTTGTAATCCTTCTTAATAATATATAATTTCTTTTATCCGAAACAAATCTACTCACTATCGTAATCCATTCTTCTCGTGCGGCTCTCGCCGCTGAAGAGCAGCGGAACCAGAAGGTGCCTGAATAGTGACATCACTTTTATTTCTGAAGTACTTGCACTATTATATCACTTCATCATTATTTCACTAGATTATATAATATTATTACACCTAAGTAACATGTATATCTATTAATTATTTTATTCTCTCAGAAAATCATAATTTTTTGTTCTAAAATAATTAATCATGTTAAATATCTCAAATAAATCTTGGTGATTATAAACGAAACCGCAGATTTGCACAACGCAATGTTACAATCCGAATTTGATGATACAAAAAAAGTTTTCACACTTTTATATTTGCTTATCTGCTTTTCAAAACAAATTTTCTGTCACTATTCACTGTAGTGTTGCATCTTCTTCGCGCGAGACTCGACGGATGCGGGCGTAATCGGAAAACGGTAGTGAGCCACATCTCCGCCGTGAAATCTCGTGTGTCTGTGAGAGAATCGAGTTTTGAGCGTGTCACGTGCCCGGGATTACTTTCGCGTCGGCGCTTATTGTTAGTCAAGATCGCATTGTCAACTTGGAGTTCTGAGAATGTCGCGGATGCGTTTGCCGCGTGCCGCGGGTGTGTTGGAGTTTTCGGTTAATTTAACTAGTGAAAGAAATATATATATATATATATAAATAACTATATAAATAACACATATAATTATTATATATATATGTAAATATAAATTTATTATATATACATATATAAACATAAATTTATATAAAATTTATATTAATTTAAATATATATTTTTTATTAAAGATATATATATATATATA
>NW_012027376.1:523598-525298 GCF_000956235.1 Wasmannia auropunctata
AGAGAGAGAGAGAGAGAGAGAGCTCTACACGTGCTTTGAAAATATTGTTGCTAGTTTATCGCGCCAACGTAAACGACATAGGTATATACTGTCGTCGGCACATATATTATGCTATATACATCTACGTAGAATACTGCACTTTGGGTAGCGGTGCCAGAGTGTATCGAATCCCGTGGCTTGTATTCATTAATTACAATCCTGTCGTCGAATCACAGAATGCCCGTAATCATCAATTTTAATGCTAACTACAGATTCTTTGATCAGCTTAGAGTTTTTGTTGAGGAGATTAATTATTTTGCAATTGTTTAACATGTATAGCAATAATTAATTATTTAATTATGATATATTTTTATGGCTAAAATGTTTCATATTGATGAACCTTGATAATGGAGTAAGACGTATAACTCGTTGCTATCCTGAGCGAGGTAGCGCGGAATCCTAGAAATATGGTCTCATATATTTGATAAATTACTACAATATCTCACTGCACGCAGTGATTCTGCTTTTCGCAGAAAGTAATGGCGATGCGTATCATATTTTACAAGTAATGCGTGTTTATACGCCCAGCGAATTAATGACGAGCACGCGGGAGTTTTAATTTTCGAGTTTTAATTTCTGCCTCGCGGCAGCGAGAAATATGTCGCATACTTAGACAAAACCGTTTGCGTGAAAAGTCCAGAGGATCTCGTAAAGAGTCACTCCAGCCGGTGGTGTTATAAAACCTGTCTTTGACTCGCCGTGGGATTCAATATCGCTGCGAGAATGATAATACGGCCGTCTTCGCGAATGTGTCTAGCACGTCGTCCTTTACGAGGACTCCCCCCCCGCTCGCGGAAGAATTCCTTGCCGCGCGAGTTTGCCGTTATGACAAACTGATATCTCCCTGCAGCTATTGCGAGGCGGCTACAGCGAGAGTGAAGCGCAGCTCAAGTAGATTCTATCAGTGAAAATCGCATCTACCTGTGTGCGCCGTAGACATTATCGCGCTTCCCTTTTTACGGCGGATGAAGGGTTGGGTCGGCGGCAAGCAGATGAGGTTGGGAGGGGGAGCAGGGTGTATTAAAAACTTTTTTCATAAAATATCTTGCGCCGAGTAAGTGCCACGCTCAGAGAGAGAGGAAAGAGAGACAGAAAGAGCCGCCCTTTGCTGGTCTCGTTCACGTTATTGACGTTCCCCGAATTTAAACGCTTGCTTATTCGATGTTTATACCGCCTGCATTGTTTTGGTCGTTGTACAGAGTACATCGCGGAATGCGTTTTACAGTTCGCAACGTCGGAGCGTAAGTATATCGTTTCTTAAATGTGTTTCTTGTGTGTGATATTAGATATGTGCACTTAGAATTATATTTAAAAAATTGTAATTGTATCTTTAGTCCTTAATTTCGAAGTATTAATCTCTGTTTTATATAATTGATTGAAACTTAAGAAATGGGGAAAATTTAAAGGATAATTTAAGTTGCATAAAATAAATATTAATGATGAATTCTTTGTGATACAATCGTTTACAGACAGAGATCAAACTTTTTTTCATTTGTGGTTAATGAATATCACTCAGCAGTGACCAAACCACCATGCGCGGATCGTAAAAGAAACAAAACATTAGAAAGTTATTTGAAAAATCATCTCGTCCATCGCCAGGATGGCACGCTAAGAGTTAAAGGGTTAAACTGTCTTAGTAAAGGCCTTCACACATAAAATCC
>NW_012027376.1:525318-582422 GCF_000956235.1 Wasmannia auropunctata
ATCTCAATTTAGTATTAGGTTGTCCGTAACCCCTCCACTCAATTGGGATTGGTCGATTTTCTTATGCTTACGTCTTACGGCTTTACGGGATTTTATGTGTGAAGGCCTTAACTCTCTTAAACGAGTTCGTACCAGAAGAATTCCGCGACGAGGAGTACAAGCTCTCCTTTCCATCGCGCCTCATCTGCCTGCCCGTGTCTCTCCTCTGATGCATCGTGCCCATGTCCCGCTCCTTCCATTTCTGCGCGCGCCACGGAGTCTCACTCATGTGATAACCTTTCCGAGGGGGACTGACCCCCCGGGTTCCGCGGCCCACCGTGATCTCGTCAGATCAACAGCGAATTCGCATTACCTACGTATGCGTACCGTCTCTCTGATGGAGTCACGCGCGCCCGAGTGACGGGGGTCATTTCGTCAATCGGAGTCATTAAATAATCCATCAGTGTTTCATCAACAAATAGCCGTTGCTGGCTAACGGTGCGTTTGAACCTCATCCCTCTCACGGGGCTTTATTCTAGGAAAGACTCGCGAATGGAAACGGCCTCTTCTCGAGAAGAGAGTAGCCCTGTCCTTATTTTCCCGACTGTCCTGTCAGTTAACTGCATCGACATCGTGCAACAACATTCGTTGCTCTTTTCCCCTCCATCAGACCGAGTGCTTTCCATGACAACGTACTTCCCATGAACAGCTGCGATGTCACGTACTCTGTGAATGATGTTTTGTTTTTCGACGTCGCTCGAAGAAGTGGCAGTAGACTGATGTTGTAAAATAATTAAGTTAATTATAAGTTTAATTGCGATATATCTTTTTAATTAAAAAAATTTTCGCAATTTTAATTAACTTCTTAATTTTAAGTAGAATATCTGCAAATGTCGATTTAGCACAGAATACCACTACTGACAGTCACGGTGTAGATCGCCAAGTTCGATCATATTTTTCATTTATCACGACAAAAATTCGCACTGTCTGGATTTCTCACAAGTTTTCGTATCCTCATGTTTCTTCGCGCGAATTTGCCGCGCACTTCGCCCGAGCTTCGCAAATTCCTCGTCACAGTTCAGCCTTCGTTTTCGACGTCTTTCTCTTTCTCGTTACGTAACGTCCGAGATGCGCTTCTTCGCCAGATGTGCGTCTCGGCGCGACGACGTCGCGACGCCACGGCCCGGCGTGTATCACATTCGAGGTTTCGAACAATTACGAGCAATCGGGTGCATCGAATCGGTGTTTCCGAACTGGTCCGCGCTTCCGGAAGCGCGTTCCGCGAGTTTGACAGCTTCCGCGGGCCGTGAAAAGCGTGCCGGCCGTTTAGAGTAGCCGGGCGAAACTAGTCGACGCGTGGCTACATCACTGCGGCAGTCTTTATCCCTACCGCGAGAGCTACCTCTTCTTCGTCCGCTTCTTCATCGCGCGTCACGAAACCACCGCCTAAGGTCTCTCTTTCTCTATCTCTCTCTCTCTCTCGCCCTCGCGACTATTTAAATCTTTTGTAGTCCCTCGTGGTCTCGCGACGCCAGGACTGTATCGTCGCGCCGGAGCGACGATACAACTAACGATGCATTTCTCAAAATAGGAAATTCTTGATTGACAAGGGAAGTAATTTAAATAAAAATATTTTGACAAAGTATTATTTTATAATCGCAAAATGTCTAAATGTCTGTCATCAATGTGAGCAATTTCATCGTTTTTATTGACACATTTGAGATGGAAGTGCAAGTAGAATAATTTTATATACCATCAAAGATTTAGGATCATTTTTTATTTATGAATTCGGCCGAAATAGAATATGTAGAAAAATTGATTGATAAAAGATACCAATTATTGAAAGAAAAAGAAATATTTTCACATCGATTTGGCAGAATATAATAATTTTATAATTTTTCAAAAATGTACGGAATATATAATATATAAATTCAAAATAGTTTTATTAAATTTCCAGATATAAAAGTTTCCATTTTATCAAACAATATTAGTTGATAGTCGGCACTGATCAGCATCATTGTATCTTTTGATGTTATTTTAGAAACGACGCCGTTGGACGATCTTATAAATTTCGCTATTTTCATTCGCCTTGACCGCGATATTATGTAAAAGCTACAGCTCTGACCGAGAAAGAGACCTCTTTCCGTGACAAGTCCATATATTATTTAAGTTTATGTGTTTGCACTCATTGTAAAGCTGCAGCACTATGCATGAACGTTGAATGTTTCGATGATATTACTGTTTAAATTTCATACAGATGTCAAACACAAGTTCTTTTAGCGATCACGTTCTCAAATGCATTTTTGGCTTCGTCCGCTTTCTCCGACAATTTATTTTTCGCGATTTAATATCATTCGTCATGAGAAGCGACACTGTCAGTTCTTATGTTTAACATCATCAGTTTTGAAGTCCCGACAGTGGCGCGATATTTTTGATATTGAAGAAATTCGGTGTCGGTGCGAACCGGGGCGATGATAAATTGTTCATTAGACTGGCGCCGTTTCTTCACGCGGCGATGTAATCTATCAAGAGGTTGAAAAAGGACTCAAAATAATCTCCGCGCTTGACGTAGGTGGCGTCTGGTTTTCCCATCGAGCGAGCATAAGACGGGAGCAGAAAAGAAGGAGTCCCAAGAACCGGTAGATTGATCCAACAACTCACTTTGAACCCTCTCGGCGTGCTGTCAGTTTTTCTAATCGTGAGGGATTTTCTTCGCACGCCACTTGAATGCACCATGATAATCCCGGTTGCATAATGCGTCGGAGGGAGCAAAAAAGCTGAGACGCTATCTTGATTCGACGAGAGTGTCAGGCATACACTTTTTTTGTTTGTATGTACTGGGTGGTCCTAAAGCGTTCCCGATTTTTACTTTGTTATTAATTATAAAAACGTAACTGTATGATATGATAAAATTCGTAGTTAGTTCACTTGGCTTTAAATAAATGATAACGAAATTTAGAAAAAAGGCTCTTAAACGTACTGAAAATAGTTTTGTATATATAATATAATATTATAAATAGATTTGCAATTATTAATTTTGTTTATTTTTGTTGTCATTTTAATTAAGAAATTATTAACGAGAATTATTAACTTAATGTTATTTTCACGAATAATTGCATTATTTGTGAAAGAGAAGCTAATATTTTAAAATTATTCTTATTACTATTTGATAGCTATTAGATATATCGAAAGTCATGCGTCACGTACACGAATATTACCGGCAATACGTTTATATAATTGGCGCGCTTATTTATTTATGGCTTGACTCAAATGTTTATTAATAGTTGAAACCGTTTAAAATTTTCGAGTTACTGATTGCTCCATCGATGGGAGACTAAAGTCGAGATCGGTTTGACGCGTTTCAACGGTATTACGTATGGGTAATAAGTAAGTATAGGCGTTTAGCTTTTCGGAGTCTGTACAGCGTCGACATCTGGATCCCGAGTTCCAAGAGAACAAACCGCCATCCCGGAATATTTGCCAAAACAAAGCTTTTCTTGGCTCCCCGGGTAAATAAATCTCGAGGAAATCACGCAGACGCGCGATTCATGCCGTCATTCAAACACTTTTTTTTGTGTTTAACGTCACACTCACGATGTCCGGCACATTCGTATAATTTTATTCCTGGATCACAATGAAGGCATAATATCTGGCAAAAGCTATACGATGACATATATACCCACCATTGTTAATCGAGCATCCTCGCAGAAATGCGATTAATCAAGCAGTCAATTCCAATAGTCTCTTGCGAGCTTTTCCGCATTAGAATCCTCAGTAACTCGATAATTGGTTGAGTGTTTCACTTTTAGACGATTAAGTTCTTTTCTCTTAACTCTTGTTGAAACTTCGGTATTTTCATAGCTTATTTATGATTAACTTAATAAACCACGTGGATTCGTCGTTGTTCACGTTCAATTACAGCGAATCACTGGTAAAGTTCCTCCCCTTTCTCTCGATTTGTCAGGACACTGTCTTTTTTTTTACCGTTCGTCAAAGTGAAGCGTTGTCGTGCGATGAAGGCAAACGCTTCTTTTGGAAATTGGAGCGCGAATGCGCGTCATCTCGGGCGCGCTCAGGCGCATTTAGCAACTGAGTCAAGTCTGCTGGATCGGGACCGCCGGTACTAGAGACTGTACTACTCGCTTACCCGACTGGACAAATTCAGCGTGTGCAGGCCAGGCCTCGAAAATAGTTCACAGCAAGTTCGTACGGCGACTTCAATCTGATGTGTGCACGTGTCTATTTGTAGATGACCGCGGCGCGATGCAATTTACCAGATCTGCCATAAAGCCGCGCAATAAAATTCCCCCGTGATTGTCACGTACGAAATATATATATTTGACCTTTTGTCTGGTATCACCCGTAATGACGAATTCATAATTAAAGTGATGGCAGTGAGAT
Organism: Wasmannia auropunctata; assembly: GCF_000956235.1. Classification (NCBI taxonomy): domain Eukaryota; kingdom Metazoa; phylum Arthropoda; class Insecta; order Hymenoptera; family Formicidae; genus Wasmannia; species Wasmannia auropunctata. The sequence goes on from NW_012027376.1 coordinate 529,699, forward strand.
CCGTGAGATTAATGATATCCATTTAAAACGTTCCCCAATTTCAGCGAGCACAATTGTGCCAAATGAGTTTATTAAAATATCTGCCAGTGAAGTACAGAAGTACTCAAATAATTAATTCCGTAGTATATTTGTAAGCGGAAGGAAAGAGAGAGAGAGAGAGAGAGAGAGAGAGAGAGAGAGAGAGAGAGAGAGAGAGACAAGGCAGTAATTTGTGCGAAAGGGTGGCGAAATTAAATTCTGATGATATATTCCTTGTTAAATTCAGAATTAATTTTTGGAAATGTAATAAAGTATCTTGTGTAACATCAAAGTATTAGCGCCTTTTCTATCCGCGATATATTTCCTAACTTTAATATAATAACAAAAGTTTGAAACTCTCTCGCTCTTCCGCGACATATCAAAAATTCCTTTAGCACGATAGTTAAATTAATCCTTGATTGCTTTGGCGCAGTCATACCCTAGAGGATCAAATATTTAACATTATTAGTTGGTCTGGCCTGCCACTAACGCGTAATGGAAGTCCCTGCGAAATTAATTTGGCCCCCCGAGTGTGAATCGTCTATAACGGCGAATTAATAATTCAAACAGCGGCGTTCAGAGCAACTGCGTTAATAAAATTCGCTTAAAACATATTCCGGACGAGAGGGAAAAGAATGAAACGGTACAAGTAATAAATAAGCTGAATAAATAACAACATTATACTAACAAGATGCGAAAAAATTCAGATAATAGCCTCATTTATCTGACTTTATCTTTTATAGCGGAATTTCTAATTATACTAAAGTCCACGCATGTATTTCTTCGTTGAGATAAATAAGAGAAATGTTGGAAACGACATTTTTTTTTTCGTCTCTTTTGTTCATTGAAAAACATTCTCTATCCCGCTCGTCCGTCGCGAGCGTTCTCATTAAGTGAGCGCGATCAAGTCGAAGGAAAAGGAGAGTGATCGCGATATTATTGCGTTCTTTCGACACAATACATTTGTACAATCGTCGCGATTTCCTTCACCTTCGACTCATCGACAAATCCGCGCGAATCCTGCCCCTCGAGTCCCTCTTCCCTTTACCTTGCTCCACCTCGGCATTGATGTGAATGGTCCTCAGTCTGAGCTCTTCGTTCTCGTAAATCATCCCCCTCGAGGACTTCCGGTCGAGTTTTCTATTTGGCTTGACGCTGACGTCCCGCCGCCTGGTTCTCAGCATCCCGACACCGCCGACACCGCCCACCCCCGTCCCCGCCATCATCCTCTTCCTCTTGCGCCACTTGTCGTCTTCCTTCCCCGCGGAGAAGGTGTGGCGTGGTGTATCACAAAGAGCGGATCGCGACGAATGACCGATTGTCCGCGACGATTGGCCGCGCCATGCGCGCGACCACTCGAGAGAGGAGAGCAGAGCACACGACTCCCTTGTTCCCTCCCTTCTCGCTCTTGAGAAACTTTCCGCGAGATATACTCCCGTTCCTCCCGTAACTATTTGATCCTCCGTTTGATCTTCGGCGTTCGAACTCGAAGAAAGTTCCAGGCGCAAAGGTTTCGCGCTTGTCGGACTTGGCGAGCGCGGCTATGACTTAACCCACTCGACGTTCTTTCTATCGCGTAGGCAAATCCGACGATACGTTTCGAAGTGTTTATCTTGGTTCTTTATATGTTACACTATGAAATATCTCACTTTGTGCGTTCGCACTTTCCCCTCTGAATGCTTATTCCACGGTGGATCTTATCGTATTCAACGTATAATCACTTTTTGTCGTTTAATGAATTTTTGCATTAACATTTGTATAAAAATCCGCAAAATTAGATTATCTGAAAATGTCTTTTCACTACTTTTATTTAAATCGTAATAAAAATCGTATCATTATAAAAACAGATACTGAATTCTTCTTTCTACTTGATCTAATCTCTTCATTTAAAAAAATCACTTCTAAACATTCAGCAAGTATATCTTAGTCTTGTATTAACGCGTTCAATAACGGGGAAATTACATATTTATGTAATTAGTTATAATAACTCTGCACTGAAGGGATTAAAGGTGCGCACTCGCGCCGATACGCCGGATCTCGAGAGCGAACGCGGCGCGAAGCCACTTCCTCCGTTTAAAGCCGAGCGTATGTTGCTCGAATAATCGCACAGTCACTTCGCCGGCGAAGAGTCTGCGTCAATCCCGTGAACAAACCCGGGAAGCGAGGTGTAATTGATGCCGGGAGAGACCGAACAGACACCTTACTTGCCAAGTCACTCCCCTATTGTGAGGACTATACGTGGCTTGGTTTAGTAGCAGTACCGCAAAGTTTGTACACGCTGACTCCGTGATATCACGCCGTCTATACAGACCTAATATCGCCACGCTGCACGCTGTTGCATCGCGAAACCGGGGTTAAAAGCTATTGAGTTGCCGGGGAGTAATCCGTCTAAAATTTCGTATACGTTTCACGAAGGCTATAACGCGTTGCAGTGTATCCCGCGGATTATGTACCTTGGCGTGTCCGTATAGCGAGATCAGGACAGAGTTTGGGAGGGCTATCGACGCCGGGCGAGCAGCGTAATCTGCCTGTGATCTCCGTTGTGTTGATACTCGTCGTTGTATTAACTTAGCGCAGATCCTCTACCGGCGGTACTAATTGGCTAATTCCTCCGGGGATTACGTGTTGCCTCCTCTCGGAAACCGTCACGGAGACGACGACGGATAGTCGGTCGTTTGCTCGGTAGATCTATCCTCGGTCCACGCGATCGCGGTGAATCGTTTACACGGAGTTACCGGTCGTCGCGTCGGCCGCCTCGCGACCAGAACAATTTGCATCGGGCACTCATTTCTCACGCGGTATTCCTCGCACGTAATTTGCGTCCCCATTACTCAGCGTTTATCAGCGTGCTCGGGCGACCACCTCTCGGACTTTCAAGCGCCGTTCTTGCGTCCTCTTTTTTTTTAATTTTTTTCCTCTTTCTCCGTCTCTCTTTCTATTTCCCCTTTCTTTTAATTTGTTTTGCACGTCCACACGGGGGGGGGGGGCGGCACACGCGAGGGAATTTATCTCGTCGCCCGGGCGGATTTTCTGCAATCTTTCGGCCGGCTGCGGCAGTCATCGGTCGACTACCCCGCGCGCCGTTATGAATGTCGTGATTCTCGCCCCTAGGACGTCGGCGATTATTCACGAGGGACTTAAAGTTGCGGCTTGAACTTCTAGCTTCTAGTATCTAGCCTCTTCCTATCCGGTGGGACGCGTCCGTGTACTCGTGCAAAAAACTGCCCTCGCGAGAACGCTGAGTGGTTGCAATATGTAATGCCTCGCAGTTGTTATGGGACGATTATCCACGATGATGCGTGATGTCTTCGTCACTTGATGACCCGTTCGTCCTTGAATAAAATACGTTAAAAGTTAGAAAGAAAATGACAAAATGATTGCCATTACCTACAGGTATCATTAGACCGAAATACATTACATTATGCGATGATTACTTTATAAGTTTCGTAACGTTTTTTTTTTCTGTGAATTTTCTGACCTAGTTGATGAATGAAGTTTCCAAATGAATGAAGTTTCCAAACGATTGATCCCGTTGTTCCTATTGTTGGTGATCTGAAAAGAGATGTATATTAGAAATCACATATAACAGTCATATAAATAATTATTAAACACTTTTTTTTAAATGAAAATGCATTTAGAATAATCATGAATATTTTCTCGTTTTCAAATAGCTCAATTTGATTTTTATCAGATACGTACTGCTTTACTGGCTGCAAGAATAGAATGTTTGCTCTTAAGTAAAAATTGATAAAGCGCATTAAAGATCCAAACATCGAAATGGATCGATATCCGTTGTAAGAATAGCGAATGAAGGTTTTATTTTTGCTGAGCGGGATTTCGGTCGCGAAAGAAGTCACGAAGGATACTTGAGTGAAGGAAGTCTTGCAGGATTGTACGTGATTTAAAATCTTCTCGACAGCTTCTCTTAGAGGATTGCTTCACGTATCGTAGAACGCTGAATATCCGATACGCGTGTTCGAGTAAATGCGCGGAATGGCAAAACATTTCGCTCTTATATGTGTAGGAAGATGCGAGTATCCGCTTTGAAACTTTTTTTTTCGCGATGCCGCTCTCTCAGCGTTTTTCTCTGTTTTTTCTCTCATTCTTGCTCGCTCTTCTTATATGACACTCAAAACCTGGAGGAATGACATCAAAGAGGATAGCGTAGTAAAGCAGGTGCGTATCCTCGATCCTGTTGTTGCCTTATTCTGAAAACAGAGATCGACAAAGAGAAAGCAAGAAGGAGAGAAAAATATAAAGAAGAAATAGAATTTTATCATACTCTGGATTGACTTGAATAAGTAAAAAGTTTTACTGACAAAATTAAGGGTGAAATGAAACGATTCTATAAAAGAGTAGTTAAAATTAACAAATTGAAAGCTACAACAGTACGTTGAAACATAAAATATGTATTTTATAGCGAGAGATATAAGTACTATTTTGAATCTGTAATTAAGTAATGTTTTAATTTCTGAATTTAGATTTCTGAAGCGCCAAATGTGAAAATAGAATCTGTGTCAGATAGACTGAAATATCGCGAATATAGAATACTAAAAATGTAGAATGTAGGATAAGAAGATAAGAAAAAAAGAAAACAGTTTTTCTCATACATTTAGCTAGCTTTTTGCGATCTTATTTGCTGTATAAATAACGATCTTCTTGTGTTTGCATTAGAAACTTGTAATTATCTCTGGGCTACCTCACGCGGTAATTATAAAAAAGAGAGAAAACTTTACGCTTCGTCATACGTCTGCGGACTTTCTTAATGAAGTTGATCCTTTAATTAACGTCGACGGAAAATGATAAAAAGGTAAATGACAAAGGAGGAACTTTTTTCTCGCCACGATACCAGACCTGGAAGAGGTAAGATTGCGCGAAAACGTATAAATACACGACGAAGACCGCAAAATTAGAGTAGTAAAAACAGAGTGTTTTTTGACGGAGAGACAAGACTATATTGATGCGTGCTTAGAGCAGATATTCGATTTGAATCCATTCCAAGTAGCAGGTGAGACATGATTCATGGCTCGTGTCTAGCATGAAAATTAACGTTGTATTCATCGACGAAAATTATTTGCGAAACGAATTACATATCGAGAAATCTATATAGAGAATTTATTTTTGTTTTTATTTATGGCATTGATCGAAAATGATTAATTAGATTCTCATCATTGTATATAAGGTATTTGTGTAACAATTTGAAATATTAAATTAAATTGGCATACGCCAATTTAATTTAATACTAATTATTTTTGCGACATGTCATATACTGTCGAATATATATTTCCGCGAATCAAAGTAGAAAAGATATATTTGGAGATTTTTAATGTCTGCCATTATCCATATTCCGTTGCGTGATAAATTATTATTGCTATTCATTTGACAGAATCGAATTTTCATCTATTGAAAATTTAGTCGGCGTTATATTGAGAGTTAATTATACTTTTCATTCGCCACAAATAGATCAATTCCGCTTAATTAAACTTATTTTATTTATCACTAATTTCACTTGTACGTATGATTAATGAATCGGGAGCGCAATGCCAGATGATACAGCTATTTATAAACAAATGCGTCGCGTGCAAAGCGCCGGGCGTGTGTAGCTTTTGCAAAATAAAATACTTATGTGTGAAACGCTCGGTCGACGCGCGCGCGCGTGTGTGTGTCGCGCGCTCGCGATCTAACGAGGCAGCAGGACGCGCGAGAGAGGCCTTTGATGCACGCGAAACGCGCGCGCCGAGAGAGACGCGACGCGAATGTAAGAGAGACCAGAAGTTACAGCGTGCAACAATTATGCTCTTTTAAGCGTGACGACGCGACGAGAATGGCGGGGGCGGCGATGTATCTCCTTTGTGTGAACATGAACTTTAGCAGTACGAAAGTTTTCGCGCTGCCGGGCAAAAACTTAGGGCTCGTTAAGAGGCGCGCATTTGCATGACATTTATCACAACTCCTGCGAGGACCTTTAAGATACGTGCCAGCGCGACCGGATAAAGCCGGAAGGATTAATGAGGACGTCTTTCTCCCGTTTCCTCTCTCTCTCTCTCTCTTTCTCTCTGTTGCCACGCTCGCACTTCGCACGGTGTTAAGACGAAATATTGTATATTCGCCCGGCTCCTCTTTGGTACTTTACTGTCATCTCCTTCGGCAATGTTGTTCTCTTAATGTTTTCGCGGAAGAATATCCGTCGCCAGATGAACGTGATACGCGTTAATCTTTGTTATACAACTATCTTTTAATTTACTGCTTGGAAAAGGGGAATTAAATGTTTTGAAGTTCAATGAAGAATGACTGCGGCAGTTTGTAATATATTTTTATGAAATATTTTTTTTATATAAAAGAACATATCGTATATATGAAAAATATGTAAAATATTAATGTAAACAGAAATATAAGCTTTACACGTGAATGCAATTTATGTTATTGTTGTTCGAAACAATTTCTCTCATCTGTCTCGACTCGCGATTCGAATAGACTTGATTTCACTCATATGAAGTGCTTTTTTCGGAAGCTCGCTCTTATGCACGAAGTGTTATACTACCTACTGGCCACCTGGTGGTCGTGTAATTTTAACGATTTCCGGTCTTGTTCGACGGATACGCGTTTAACGGCCCACGAATTACGCGCCTATCAATATACCGATATAATCTTTGACGTAAACCAGAAATGGATTTCGACGTGCAATACGACGGTCGTTAATACCAAATAATCAAAAACCGCGATTTTCAGTATATTCTAGATAGTAAAATTATAATTATAACGTGCACGTTAGTTGCTGTACCATTTTGATATATACCTAATCTATGTACCAATTTAAATCTATATACCTTGATTATGATGTCATAATGATATACATCTTGATTTTAAACGTAGCAAGTGCCGACAGATACTTTCTTCTTGACATGAAATGGAGAAAGTACTTCACTTTTTATTTATTTCTCTCAAATACTTCATATAGAAAGTTATTTCTGAAATTGAAATGCGAGCAAACTCTTCATATATTTTGAAAACTTTTTTATGCGTCACTTAACACGTCCAGGGCTTTGACTTCACGCATCCAACTCACAGCGATGACGAGGCTGCGTGCAAAACCGGTCCCGGCCTTCTCTCGCAAGCGTATCTGCGTGACGTGAAACGTAAGCGGTGCAGCGGCCGTGACGCCTCGTGCGAAAATCGAATTTGCACCGTGAAGTACGAGATCGGGACGTTATCGGCCAGCCGGCGTGTGCACAATTTTAACGATTTCCGGACGGGTTACTTTCGGCGTAACGCGGCGTTTCGCTCGAAGGTCGACGCGGAGCCAGACCCCTTGCGCGATACAAAACCTCGATCCGAATGATCGGCCGCGTTGGAATGGAATCGATGACGGGGCGTGTTATTATTAAGCGAAGCGATGACGGGTTGCCGATCGGGGAATGATTTGCGCCATCGACGTCTGCCGTGCTTTTCATGTTTAAAGGGAATCTCCTCACTTACGAATACATCATCGCCGCGCTGTTTGAAATGGAGCTAAAGTAAAACCTCCGTTTTGTTTGTCCTCCGTAATGGGCGTACGTAATCGTGTGCACTGCTGTTTCCTAGAAGAAAATTAAGATATATTAAAGTTCATCGATATGTTGAATTCATTTATAAACCTTTTAACGTCGAAAAGTGCATTTGTTTGCTATTTATTAAAATTAAAAATAGACAATTGTACCATTAATAATGAAGAGCTCACAAAAGATATATCAATGTAACTATAGTTCTTGGTATTTAATCAGAAAATTCTAAGACCCGTTTTCACAATGTATGGTTACCTAAAGATTAAAAATTACCAAGAAATTTATTGTTTCACGACGTTTGATTAGGACTTAACCATCATGTTAACTTGATGCCAACTCAACTGATGTACACGTATCTTAGTTTAACTAAACTTTAATTTATTTAACTATAAGTTTATAAAAGTGTGTTTTAGTTAACCTAACCTTTTCGTTAATCATATATTATGAAAATGGGCATAAATAATAAACTGTCTCTGTGAATATCAATCATTTAACTCATATTTTCTGAAAATTATTATTAAAAATTAAGATTTTACTTGTCATTTAATAACAATATTATTTTAACTGAAATGTAATTTGAAAATTACACGAAAGTAGCATTATTAGATTTATAACTGAAATATATACGATTAATTGATAAACTTTATTTTAACGCTAAGTTTAGCTTCCAGACACCCACTCTGTATCCGTTAAAGAGTACACAGTTCAAAGAGATACCGATTAACACCCGGGAAACTCGCCGGGAACACTCTGTAGAACATGTCAATGGCGTTGATGACATACAGTCGAGGCAACGACAGGCCCATGGATTACATGCGCGACACGTGTCGCCGACGCATTTATCGGCGTGACGTTAACACGTGCATCGTCGCGGCTTCTCTCATTGCGGGCGCGTCTCGCAATGCGTAAGTGCCGCGCGGAAATGCGTGTACACTGTGGTTTCGAATGCACGTTGCGAATGATTTACGCGCGGTCGCGGGTATAGTGATGCACCGGATGCAAGTTGCTCGCGCAGATGCGACACGAAGATTTAATTTTCCGAGCGCGATATCGTTCGATCGCCGGGTATCATTTCCCGGCGTTCGATTCGACCAGTTTTAATTATCGCTCGTCAAGTTCTGTCACATTTTTTCTTCCTTTTCACTGCAAAATTCTGCTCGAGGGCGAACATCCGAGACCCCGATATATCCGTCATCGGATGAAAAACATGTCGGACGTAACGAAGAGGATGGTCCCGACGTGAGTGCCGCGCGCCATTCTCGGGCTTTTCATTCAGAACGAGTCGTGTCCAATTAAGCGAGATGCCTCGTGCCTGTGCGCTTCATTTATTCATAATGCGACATGTTTCATCGATATTTCGCCTCCGGCTAAAAATGGAATGTATCAAGCTTTAGATGAGGACTCGTGTTTGTTGTCAATAACATCTTCTTGACTTTAAATTTAGCATAAAAAATTAGAAAAGTACTGTATTAATACTTTAAAATTTGATTAACTTAATAAACGATATAAAGAACAAAATATGATAGCGCATACATAAAATATAAACAAAATGTTTCAATTATTAACAACTTTTAAAAATGTTTTATTAATTTTTTTACAATTAAAGACGAAAAAATTTAATTAAAAATCATATTTTGAAAATTGTAATTCATTTATGACTCTCATATTATTTAAAATTTAAATTTTTTTTCTAAGAAAATATTTTTACAAGCTGGTCCTTTTTATAATGGATTTAATGGCCCTGCAACAAGTTACCCGTACATAAATTATGCAGATGTCTTACTTCTCACCGCAGGATATTAAACGAATGAACGTAAAACGCGCGCAATAAAAGAAGTCACATGGGACATGGTCAGGTTACCCTCTTTGGCCAGGAATGTCTAATAATAGTAATAAAATGAAGCGGGGATGTACTTAGATGCCTCACGAGGAATGCTAACGAGATGGTCTCCATTTGCAATTCCGGTATACTTTAGGAAATGTCGTGGAGTACAATACCCAAGTCTCGCCGCGCGTGCAGAAGTCACTCCGCCGAGGTAATCCGGATTCGCGACGAGGCCACGGACGCGGCTAATTGAATTCAATCGAAAATGCTTGCCTAATTGCAGCGTCAAGCTTTCGTAAGCCTCGTCTTCGGAAGTTCGCTGTTCCCCCTCCCCCGTGGCCCACCCTGTCTTTCCCTCGCATTCGGCCTCCCTCGATTTCGCCTTCCATCTTGGAAGTGGGACTGAACTTTCAAGTTTATGGAACTGAATCTTAAGCGACCGACCCTCCAATTTAAACTTGGGTTGCGATGCTATCGTTTTGCCCTTGAAAGCGGGTTACCTCCGCTGGCGCGGAGGACACGCAGCCGTGGGATCCCCTTGGATCGTATACGTCTTCGCGGCGGCTCATGAATCATTTCGATGTGACGACCGCGACGTGTCTCTTGCAGAAATACACTCAAGCCCTTTTACGCATTTACGGTAGGACAGGTCACAGATTTGACGTCATGCAGGATTTGTTATGAAATATTTGACAGATTTTTTTTCTGAAAAATTTCGAGTCAATTTTTTTTCAACGCGAAATTCACTAATTGTCATTCGACACTTTCAACGTTGAGTTCTTTGCCCCAGATACAACATCTGCTAAATTTGTTTTCTTGTCCATTTATATTTCTTCATTTTCGAAGTGTGAGATATATCTTCGTAATCCAGCTTCCTCGGAAATACTTTTGACGTTCATATAGTTTTAACCATTTGTCTCCTAACACGGCAGTTCAAGTAAATATTGATAAGAGATAAGAATATTGATGCAGCACAACAAATGTATAACACACCACGATTTCTCACCGAAAAGTAACCACTCGTGCTTTTACATTTTTCCGCTAGAAAATTATTTGCGATCCTGTCGAACGATTTTGCCGAGCTTAATTCATTTTTAATGACTTCTCGCGGTCGCGACGTAAGCGAAAGCGCGCAAAAATAAGCCGCTCGCGAAACGTACAGCACCAGGCAGCCTCCTGCCTGCTCTATGCGACTCGCCCCGACTGATTTTTCGAGTGTATGCCCGACCTGTCAACGGCCTGATGGAGCGGGGAAAGACTCCAAGAAAAACGCACGATCGCCGAGTTAGAAATGAATCATCGGTCGGCTCGTAACGCTACCCATCGACGATTAATTCTTCGTCGGCCGCTCGTTATTACGGTCGACGGCCGACAGATTGGTTGGCATGAAGGAAAAAAGCTTTTACGCGGCATTTTCGTGCTCGGGCCCGAACGATCATCGCTCGCTGTACTGGCATGGGATCGCGGCGATGAAAACTTGATCGTCGAAGAGAAAGGGAGAGAAGGACAGAGGCTCAGAGGAGGGGTTCCCCCCCACGTGGCGCTTTCACGACAATTTGGAATTTCATAGGCACGCTACTCTTTGCGACAGAAATAACTCGGGGCATCCCATATGAACGTAGCCTGACAGCGCAGCATGTAAACACCTCGTAGCCAGCCAATCGGTCAGGGGGGCCGCTGGAAGCGGATACCTATATCTCAAAAAGTTTATGCGATACATCTTCACAAGGCAAAAAAAAAAAGAGTATCGATTTACTATTCTGTTTTAAGGATCTTAGCAATTGAGCCACGAGTTAAAATTCCGAGGGAAGTGAATTTCAGTGACAATAGGCTTTAATTTAAGCCCATTTATTCTCACAAGTCGCTTGTAATTCAGGAAGCTATCAATATAAAAAAGTCTGCTTCAAATTGATTTAAAAGTCTGTTATGAAAGCTAAAACTCGGGGAAAGTGATGTATAGTATTGTTATATTATATAATATTATATCGCAGAGCTGTGCGAAGTTGTGAGAAGGCAAAGATTTTCTTTGCAGCGATTTAAAACTTTTCAGGTTTAGTGTACCTCTCTCGCGCGGAAAGAGTTCTATTCACGATCGTTCGACGAAGTTTTCGAGGAAGCTCGCGTTTTTATGCTGCACACGCTGCTCTTACGTGTCGCAAAATAAATTTCCTTGTCGTATTCCCGCATTTACTGTCGCGTTTACTGTTTGCGGTCGCGCACAGCATCTTTAGAAACGGTTTACGAAGTGCGGATTTACGAATGTACGGTTCCTACGAATCCACCGTGACGCCCGTACCGGCGATCATAAGGGGATTTTATCGTTACGATATTGTATCTCCGTCGTACATAACACGAAACGTTGCATCGCAGCGTGTCGTTTATGTCCGAGCAATCTCGAGCGTGACTACTTAAATGTCTACATCAGTTGGCTGATTCACAATGGCAACGGCTTCTCGTACGCAGAAAAAAAGCGTTCTTTTTTTCAGATCTTTAAATCGCTCAAATGCTTCTTTATCGGTATTTGTATGCCATAGAGTGATTCAGAATTATTTTTGTATCTGGAAAGTGTTTCCTTCCTATGTTTTTAAGTACAATACAGTATTAAATTCAATTTCTTAATCTTGTCGAAATTTAAAATTTATTCGCTATTACAGAAATATTAGAGCGAAAGATCGTACACGCGATTTCTATATAAATTTCAGATAGAGAATTTCCAAATTGTTATAATTCATTGTCTTTGAAGATGTAAATATCAGTGTCGAAGGGGAGTATCGTTTTATCGTTATCGCGAAGATTCTTGCTGATATTGCGTTTCAGAATATCGTCTACGTTACTACCGCGAGAGATGCGAGTTCTTACTCGCTCTGCAATCAAAGACTACCGGGAAGAAAAATGAAAGGATTAAGTGGAGCACGAAACGAACGTCGGCCACATTACGGCGAAACTCGATTTCGCGACGAGGAAGGGGAGGGGAAAAAGATTCTAATTGTACTCAACGCAGTCGCTGCGGCGTACAGCGCGATAAAAGGGTCGGCAATAAAAGGCAGCGAGGCGGCTAATGGTGAGGAGGTATTTTTACGAGAGGCGCGCGCGCTGTTACTGTCCCGATTCTCGCGAGTGAAATGTCTCAATGTCCACCTCCGCACAGGGGCAGTTGAGAAATGCACGCGCAATTTGACGCGGCCGGCTCGGACCCTTTCCCTTCGCCGGTATCTTTATTTCATGTTTCGTATTCACGTGGTTTGCAATATAGGTGTTCCCTCCCGCGCATTTAGATTTTACTGGACTCTTTGCTTCTTCGAAAATCAACATCGAGAGACAGAACGAGGGCGAATTTGCCTTCGTTCCGTTGAGTTGATCGCGAAAGTAGAAAATAATCTGCTCACGGGAAATTCGATTTTTATAAATTAAAAGCCTGGTAAATTTATGAGATTTATATATATATATTTTTTTTCGCTTTCGCTCTCGTCATACATTCGCTACGTTATTTAAAGGATTATCGCGGGGGAGGAAAATTACTCCCCAGCGACAAATTCCCGAATAAACTGCGTTCGCGATAGGCAGATGGTAATCCCGAACGGAACAAAAGAAAAGCCGCGTCCGCACTCCCAACCAAAGCCTCCATTGCGCCGGCAATGTAAACACCTGGATATATATAGCGGCGAGAGAGAAAACGGCAAAAAGTTTTAGCGAGTGCCTCTGACAATCTTCAAACGGCTGACGGAATGTATGTGTGCCAGAAAAAATTGTTTTAAAAAAACTCAAATAATAAAGTAATTAATTAATTTTTGCTGCAATTTGAGATTTCTTAATTCGATCGCGATTCACATTTCTATTTTAGTTTAACTTTCTTATATCACAAGCAGTAGCACTATTAAAGTCCTCTTTTAAACTGCCAGTTTAAAGTGCTCGTGAGACATTTTTAATCCAGAAACAGCGTTTTTGCGATTGGAATTTTCTACCATATCGAAAAGTCGCGAAATTACCAGCGACAATATCTACTTGTCTTTTAGACATCATATAACGGGCGCAGACATTTCCAATTTTTCAGAATCAGTCTGTAACGTGATTTCATCTCTTGTCCGTGTCGTTATTGTCTCTTTCTCTCTCGTTTGCTGCCACAGAAATTCTTTATGTCCGTGGGTATCTTTGGGCACGTTTCCGGAACCGAACGAGAGATCGGAGATCGGTTATTTTTCTTTCTCTTTACGCTGAGATAACCCCAAGTTTTCTTGGTACGGTCCGCTTTATTGCCTCGCCTCGCCCGTCTTCTTCTTGCGCCGCGCGCCGTAGCAACCCAGACAGAGTAGAACGCGCGATTCTAATAGAACATCGTAAAACCGCGACGCCGCCGTGAAAACTGCAGAAGACGATGCAGCGGGTAACATTCTTCAGCGGGCATTCTTCGTGTGTCCCGGAGACCGTTTTCCAATTTCGTCGAACTCCACATTTCTCAACTCCCACACTTTTTCTATGCTGATTTTTTCGCGAGGAATGTGCCGGACACATGTGAGAGATATCCACTAGGAAAAATAGATGAATGAACGCGTCGTTGTGAATAACGCACGTTCTTCGATTGAAATATTCCGGGATAGAAATCGCGCGCGCCATGTGGTTTATCTGTGGTTTCATTAAAAAAACGCTTGTTTCTTCATTTATCAAATCTAATACATACTAATTAACGCGATAGTAATTTTTTACGATATTTGAAGAGTCTATTGCTGATTGCTTCATTAATCATATTAGGGCCAATTTTTTCAATATTAAATAGGTTTAATTTTAGTTCATTAATTCATCTTTCTTTCTCTCTCTCTCTTCTTGTTTGTCCTATTTCTAGTTCCAGAAAGAAATACTTAAGTTAAAGATAAAGCGATGCTGATGAAACCAGACGTTAGCAATCTAATACGATATGTGCCACCACACTATTAAGCTTAACTAAACAGAGATCACAAAAATCACAAAGATATACCAGCAATAACCGTAACGTTACCCCAATAGCAATCATCAGATAAGTACGGGCACATTTGGACACTTTTTCAATCAGAGGACCGCGACATCAGGGGACAGCCCATCTGGCTGTCATCATCCTTGGCTTCTTCCTTTTTCGGACGTAAAAGCTCCTCTCTTATCTTCTCCCGTTCCACTCTCTTTTTTTTCCCCCAAGCTTCGTTATGTCATGTCAAATCAAGTTTGACCCTCGCTTTTCTTTACACCCGTACGAGAAGACAGGAAGTTTCTTTGGCACGTACCTTTTTCTTCTTCTTCCTCTTCCACCTTCGCGATTTCTTTTTATTCGCGTTCCCCGTCGTGTTCGTCGTCGTTGTCGTCGTCGTCGTTGTCGTCGTCGTCGCCGTCGCCGTTGCCGTTGTCTTCGTTGCCGTTATCCTCTTCTCCTCCACCGTCCTCCCCCTCGTCCTCTTCTTCCTCTTCCTCCTTCTTCTCCTTCTCCTTTTGTTTCTCTTGTTTCTTTCCGCGGCCACGGCCGTGCGGAATTCGAACCGGGGTTCGATTTGGCGGCACCCGGTTGGAGCTGGCCGGCATTACTGCGTTCGAGTAGACTGCTCGCACCCGAAGTCCATACCTCCTTCTCAACTTCTCTCCGTCTTTCTCTCTTTCGTCTCTTCGGCCCTCCGCCTCTCCTTTCCTTCTCCGTTCTCTCTTTCTCGCTCCGTAGGTCCGCAGTTTCCTCCGTGGCGCACTGCTCCCTCGCCCTCTTTCTCGCACCCTTCACGTTTTTCCCTTCCCCTCTTTGTCTCTCATTCCCTCTTTCGTAAACGCTCCGCGACCCGTCTCAACTCTCTCTTTTTCTCTCCTCCACGTTTTCCGGCGGTGCTGTTGCTCTCCCACCTCGAGATCTTTCCTCCCTTTCTCTCTTCTTGATCTCCTCCCGTCTTTCTTCACGCCAGCCACTCCTTCGTCTCTTTCTCTTTTACGAACCGCAGGCGCGCTATCTTACCGATCTAAAATTACTCTAGAAACGATGAACGCTTTCCTTCTCTTTCTCCTTCTCTCTCTCTCTCTCTCTCCCTCTAGGTCTTCTCCTACCGCTTTTCCTCATGCTTTCAACGCACATGCCGTCTTCCGCCATGGACGCGTATAGCTTGTCTCTCTGAGGTGAGCGACTCATTCCTCAGCACGATCGGTCGCTTAGATCAGATTTATAGATCGATATTTAGACATTCAGTAGATATACTATCGAAGTGCGGCTGTTGATCAATTCGGTGACATATACGACGATCGGAGAACGATTTATAGGAAACATGATTTTGAAGACAAAGTGGAACAGTGAGATTGAGATCAGCACGTGCGGTGTTTTCCATTATTTATTTTTAAAGTTCTTTTTGCACCCCGATAAAATTAACTGTGCAGTGAGTTAAAGGAAAGTTAAAATATTAAGGTGCAAGTAACGATAGACTAAACATACAGAAGTAAATGTAATGCTGTAAATATTCGCAATGTAATGATGAAAAAATTTCCTTGAATATTAAATGATACCGTAATTTTTATTGAAAGAAGACGAATAATTTCGAATTTAAGATCTTTGCTTAGCAATTTCTATTAAACTCACATTAATTTTAATTTGGTAGTGCAGAAGTTCGATTTTCAGATTTAAATAGTTACAAAGTGCGGCATTGTCCTATCAAAATTTTCATTAAAATACAATCGTTTTCAAGATTTTTATAAAGTACCTATACATATAGGTATCAATTTCTGAGTTTATTCAAATAATCCCGATGCAGAAGATAAAATCACAATGATCAAGATCGTCAGCGAATCTCTTTCTTGTGCGCGCAATTCGCGACCGGTAGCCACCCTTTTTTAATGACCTCTGCAATTTTATGCCTTAAAGTGTCGTAAATGTCGCGGCTGACTTATGGCTATAAAAGATGCGGAAAGGCACGCACGCTATGTAAATTCCCGCTGCGCGTTTCATGCACCATAAACTTATGAATGACCGAGGGGGAGGGGACAGTCGCCCAATTCGCAAGCGTTTACCTTCGACTATGTCGCGCATTTATTAACAACGATCCAATCAATCTTTGGTACCGTTCCAGACTCGAATAATGGGAAATATCTGTACGTTCCATTTTTAAACTCGTAACGCTGCAGACGGCCCGTGTGTTTATGTTTCCTTTACACGTACGCGTTGCAATAGGTACGTTGCAATACGTCGTTTCACGCTCGCGCGGCAGCATTCGTATACGTTATACAAATTGCAAGTTCACAGACAGATAGCATAATAAATCATTATATCCTTGAAGTCCGAGAAAAACACGTAAACAACGTTTCATAAAATATCTATCGCGTTGCAGTCACCGCTGCTCCAGAACTGCTTGTCTCTATTCGCAGCGTTCATTTTCACTTCACCAAACGGTCCGAGAAAAATCCATCAATCCTCAATTCAACGAAGGCATGCGCGCGTGCGGCGATGGGTTTTGCTTTTATTTGCAGTTTGCGTTATTTCCGTGGCTCGCGCCGCGCCGCATATGGAGAAGCTCGATCGCAGAGGCGATTCCCATCGTGTTCCGGACTTCTATATCTGGCCCGGGCCGGCGCGGCACACTGTTTCCGCGTTTGGCCAAATAAAATACCACAGGCTCTCCAAAAAGAGGTTCAAGATCGTTCGACCGTTTGGCTAGAGTTCGCGCGGTGATCTCGATTTAGGCGCGCGTGACATATTTCCGTGCAGCCTCTCTGGCTGCACGTATCTGAACGCACCTGTCGCACCTCCTCTCTCCGTTCTCCCGATGTTCTCCGCAGTCTCCCACTACGGGTGGTATCCAAGTATCGTATCTCCGGCCGACGAGAATCCACTCCGACTGCGATTCGCGCGCATATCCGCGTGTTACTGCGCGGCCTACATCCGAGGCTAAATCCACGGAGACTCCCGGCGTCGGTGACGAATGGATCATTCGTGTGGATTTCCGCGCGATCGCGCAAGAAAATTAACCATCTATTCCCGTCTCGTTGTGATCTGCTCCGTAGTGATGGTACAATTAAAATTTATGGCATTGAAATGCATTGTATAAATATAACAATTATTGCATATAATCGTGATAATTATTATAATTCTATGCCAGAAAGTGAAAATATTTTTTTGATTAAAATATCGCATTTCTCAAGTTTCTTCTTTTCTTGCGAGGACTTTGAATCAAGTCAAAACACGTAATTTTCGAAAATAGAAGACATATATTACTAAAACAGTAAATAATTACATTACACGATTATTTATCACTGATAGATTTAATAATAAAGAGAAGAGGATTTTAAAAGAGACAGAGATTTTAATTTTGAGCAAAGTTAAATATATTTACAAATCACGGCCGTATAAATTTTTCAAATTGCAACCAATATCTCTTCGAGAAATAAACATCTAATTTTGTCTTATTTTCAAGCGCATTGATCTTCCTGCCCATTTGAGCGCGCGCCAAGCGGAATGACTCGTTGCAAAAATTCCAGGCGTTTCCGCGCGATTGGCAGAGATTTTTGCAACGAAAGAAAAAAATAAATAAATAGAAAATCACGTTGAAAACCGAGAGAATGCGGTTCTCATCGTGACGTGCAACAAAGTTGCGCGAAGTTTGATCGAGTGCGGCGGTCTTCCGCAAACGCGGTGGCCACGCTGAAATTTCCATTATTACACGTTCAAGTACCCGCCAACGATGTACACCGTTGCGATAAGCGCGCGCGCGCGCGCGCGTGGATGATAATTACTTCACAAGCGGGGAAATCAGAGAAGTTTACTCCGCTCGGGCATGGAGTGTGCCGATGCTACCACCGCTGGGAGTACTCGCGGGGCTGCAACTTATGCGTATTTCCATAGGGCCGCGAACTTCGGCGGCACCCCAAAGTTCCGCTAGCCTCGCCTAGAATCAAGAAAGCAACCTTCGCGCAACTTAATCAACTCGCGTACGCAACTGGCTTTAACTCCCTGTAACCTGACTGTTTCCAGAGAAAATTGGTAAAGTAGTGAGGTTGCTAATGGCAGTAGAATACAAACTTGAATTTTTATGAATAATTCTTAATAATGACGATGCGTAATTTAATTCTCTTTATAATTATAAATATTGTAATATTAATGAATGCGGATAGAGATTATGAATTCTACGAATAAATAATCTATAAAGTTATATTTCTGTAACTTTTATAAAATATTATAAATAAATAAAACTGATTACATTAGAAAAAAAAAAATGAAAATTTGGTGTATTGTAATTGATACATTTCCGAATACGTTTATAATAATTATCATATATGATAATCTATTAGATATTAACATTATAACGATGTTTTATTGTTCTTTTTATCCAATCAATTCCATCTAAAATTTTCAACAGCATTAAGACTTTAAAATCTGTTTATCTCGCAGTTTACGTTTTTTACTTGATGTCTTGTGCTCGTAAATGTGCGCTTCGAGTTGAGCTTGTTATTTGCAGGAAACGGTCCAGGGTCCCATTATTCGGCCTACGTTAACCCGAGATACGCCTGCATTTTATAGAGAGTTAATTTCGTCGCGCGACGAGACACGATTTTGATGAGCCCCTTTCGAGCGCATTTAATTTTCTCGGGACTCTCTCCCTTAATCGAATAGAGAAACGTTGCTTTACGAGCCGAAGATTTATCGCGTGCGTGTACGGGACGACGTGTGAGACCTATCGGATGTTCCTGCGGCAAAGGAGGAAGGAAAGTCCTCCGCGATTGAGCCCAGCCGGTTATTCGTCGGACATTGGATGTCGTTAAAGTCGTTGCCGTCATTGTGGTCTCCGCGTAAAAGCGGCTTTTCCCCCCTTCGCCTTTACGACCATCGACCCCGATCAGTTGTGCGACCGTGAACGAACAAATTGGCTACGCGAAGCGGTGGTGGATTATTTCCGCAATGGGTATTCGCGTTTAATTTTATTTTCGCCAAGTTTCGTTATACTTTAAGAGCGTATATTACGGGCTCGATATGGCGGTGCCAACGATCGCATTTGCCGTTTGAAGCGCGGCGAAGCACATTGTCTCCGAATGGGCATAATAATCTTAAACTGTTGCATGGATTTGCTATTTTGTAAAACTTTAATTTGTAATATATTAATAATTTTCAGATAATTTGAGCATCTCATTTACGGAATTACATCTATTTATGTAATTTTCGCTTTCTTCCTCATTGTATATTACTCGCTGATTCTATTTTTGCGTTATATCTCTATTCACGTTATATATCTCGGAGAAACAATATTTTCCACAAACATAACAATGAGTCAAGCCCGGCACCGCTCGTGCGCACACTCATACAAGCATATTTTTGCATCGTTAATTAAATTTCCACGCGTGCGCGCGTGTGGAACAAAGGGCCCTCATTGAGCGTTCTTGCCGACGCGACGATTGCTCCTGTTTGCGCGATCGTGGAGGTCCGCCAACAATAACGCATAATTTTTGCGGAGGGCGGAGAAAACGATTAGCGGGAAGAGGGGACCGGTAGAGGGATGCGAAAAATTTCATATTCGACGTCAGCGCGGAAAATGCATATGCATATACGCGCGGCATATATATATGTCTGCCTGCATCGCGTATATTTGAGCGCGTGCCACGCGCGCGCCCAAATATCCGGGCAGTCCTTCCCGTCCTCGTCCCGGTCGTACATTGTGCCCCTCTCCCCCCGTGTCGTTTCCTCCCCCTCTTCTCCACCCCGTGGAGCCGAGCTTTTAATTAACCCGTTTGTTTGTCCGCAGGTTGGTATTCTTGAATTGTACTGCCCTACGTGCGCCGGAAGTATACCGGGACCACCACAGCGCGTATTCCGCGACGTGTAAGTACGATGTATATACTTTTGTGTGTGTGTCGGTGTTTGGGGTTGGCGAAATTGCATTTTCCTTCATCGTATTCGATTCTTCTGCCGCCGTTTTGTCAGTCCCGCCAATTGCGCTACGCTCGATCGTTGTTACATTTTTACAGCGCACTTGGCAACGTTTTTATTCACAAATTGCGCGAGAAGCTTAATGTTGGTTCTTAATAAGATAAAAAGTACTATTATTTCCTTGTATTTCCCTGTAGTGTAATAATTTGTGAAATTTATTAATATTTGCATTTTATGTGCAATATAAAAATAAACTTTAGACTCTCTTTTGTGACGTATAAAAAAAATATTAATAATTCTTTAAACTTCTCTCTAAATATACAATTTTGTATTAATCGACATAATGACGTATTTCTTTTTGCAGCTTTTAAAATTATTATTGCTATAACTCGAGGAAAATCGTACATGGAGATTTTAAAAATATCAAGATAAAGATAATACGATTTATGAATAATTTGTACAGTAAAGCTAGCGTTAGTTATTGTTGATCAGTATAGATCCTGTCAAGTCCAATCATGTTTCGCGGTTTATCTGCTTTCGAGTTTCACGATATCAGTCGCTCTTTCGTGTACGCACATATGGCCTTAACCACGCTTCGAACCGTACCTTTCTTAACTCCGTAAATGCCCCGGGGATTTCGAGAGGATCAAAGAAGCCGTAAATCGACGACCAAGTAGCTCGGATCCTATCGAGAACCTTCGCGAACCCCCCCGACAGTAGTGATGTCCTATCGACATATCTTCCGACACTGTTTCTCGATCGACGTTTCGCTCTGTTTCTCTCGCAAAATTTAAAATGACGTTTCTCTGAATTCATGACGTAATTCCAATCCATAGGCATGAGTTCTGTACAAGGAACGGTAAATTTAATTATATTCTCGAGACGATATCCAGCCTTTACATTGAATATGTCGATATATTCCGCAATATAAATGTTTTTTATGATTTTTTTTTCTATTCAGAGCTATATATGAATGTCTATTAAAACGGTAAATTCTAATAAGCTTATGCATTTTTATGTGAACAGTTAGTAAATTTGTTGTAGAGTGTATATTGTACTCCCATCAGAATAATGGGCACAACTTTTCTCGCTCAGGCGCGACGCGGAGTTAATTATAAATTTCATATATCGCGTGTAAACTCAACAATTTTAAAGTCAAACTCGAAATTATCCTGAAACGAGCGGATAATATATGACACGGCAAACAGAAAAGGGGGAGGAAGAGAGAGAGAGAGAGAGAGAGAGAGAGAGAGAGAGAAAGGGGGCGGAAGTGGTGGAGGGAGATGAGCAGAGAAAGCGCAACCGGGTTACAACCAGGCCACGTATAGAAACGAACTATGCGTGCGGATCTAATTTACGCAGACGCAAGTACGCGAGAAACGCTTTCAAAGTAAATTGCATTTCCCTTTGTCGGGCCCGTATCGTCTGCTCCTCGCCGCGGCGCGTCACTATGCACAATACGCGAAAATCAGCACACTATACATGCTCACACATGCTAGACTACAAAAAACGAAGGAGAGAGAGAGAGAGAGAGAGAAAGGGAGAAAAAAAGAGGCTGATGGGAGAGAGGGCAAGCGACGGGGCTCGTTAAGAGCCCATGAAAACTGTATGGAAAATAAATTGCATGGTCAGCGAGAGCATAGTTGTGAGAGAATTATTCGCTATGGCTTTGGCGCAATATGCGTCCGTCCGGTCCTGCACACGTAGAAACGCAGCGTTCGCCTATACGTCGGGCAGATTCATCGAGTTAATTAAACTTTGAGGTAATACGCGCCATTCCCGGTAATGTTTTTTTTTTGTTTTAGTTGATACTCTCTCCATAACCTCGGGCAATAGGATATAACGTCGCGCTCAGGAGATATTAAACCGCAATTTAATTGCCAGCTAATTCTTATTCGGCGGAAACAATATACTGGTCTGCTTGTAGGCACGATAAAATAAATTGTTTTAACGTTTTTAATGGAAAAGAGGTCGCGTTTATTTATTTCGCGATTATTCGGTTATTGACATTATAATGATATAATCCATATTTATATACGCACGCGCGAGATTTTATTTTATATGAATAGCTATGCATTATATAATTTGTTTTAAACCTTGTTGTGCCTAGCATATTTTTATTTCTAATTATTATTAATTTTGGATGATTTATAACTGACGTATCTTATGATTATTTAAAATTTATATGGAAAAAGTTTATGCGACACAAGGAATTTTTATTCGCAAGAAAATGATTTAAATACTTTAACGATCACATGTGCCATTAGCTCGTTGTAACAATATCGATCTCGAGTTGCATGCGCAAGTAACGATGGTCGTAAATTCGGATCAGATCGCAGCAAATCGGAGTTTCCCTTTTTTTTCATGGAAATGATTGATCGAAATTCATATCTCGTCTTTTAGCATCGTCAATTTGCTCTTACCGTTTGCCGGACGTATCGGTATTTATTTATGAAGGCACAGACATTTTTACGTATGTGCTCCTTCTTTTTTATCGTCCTGAGTCGATA
Organism: Wasmannia auropunctata; assembly: GCF_000956235.1. NCBI lineage: Eukaryota > Metazoa > Arthropoda > Insecta > Hymenoptera > Formicidae > Wasmannia > Wasmannia auropunctata. The sequence goes on from NW_012027376.1 coordinate 552,433, forward strand.
TGCATCGATGCAGGGTCGCGGACGCTCGCCGGTTGATCGTATTTCAAAGCTCGTTAAACCGCGTTAACGGTTGGCGCACTGGATGCACGCCAGCAGGATGCGTTTATGCCGTATAAGATTCTAAACGATCCTATACGTTTTACTTTGGCCATTTATCGTCTGTAAAATAGGCTAGTTCGGCGCCAGACAGCGCGAAACATCAGGTTTCATTGCGGAAGCTTGCTTTGCGTTTCAATTTCGTATCACATCAGACTGATCGTGAAGCAAATTGAAGGCGAAAACAGTGGTAGATATACTTTTAAGCGCACGCTCGTAAAGTAAAATATTCCTTTACTTTATTATAACATTCCTTTTAATAAATAGAAAGAATCTAGAAGTTTATACCAAAATAACTGCATTGTGTTAATTGTTTTAGTTTTAACAAGTTTTAGCAATTATTTATTTAACTTGAAATAACGATTCACGATAACGAAAGTTATTTTGCTTAAAGTGACATTTTATGCTTAGTTTCTTATTGGCTTTTTCAAATTTTTAAAGTGACATTAAGAAAATTTGAGATGTTAACGTTTAAACTTCGCACTATTTCGAAATTTGTATTTGACAAAATGACTTTAAAATAATTTCACATTATACAATTTTGTCCAATTTGTGATTTTGTAAACTAATATCGCTAGTTACATAACGTTGTGTTGTAAAACATCGCGTTTACCACTACTGTGGAAAGTAATGATTGATCTTCCGTTGAGGAAATTGTGAAACTTACACAGCAGCCGTTGACACGATTGCGTCACGGGGAGAGGGAGCATCTTCATTAATAAAACTTATTTTCGTTGAGGTCGCGCCGATCCATCCATCATCCATTAAATTACACGCCGTCGCAGTTTGTCTCCCGCGCAAAATCACAATATCGCATAATTAAAGTGATATTATGCTATCGGAAGAATGAGAAAAGTTTTCGATATTTACTTACGCACGGAAAATGTCATTTCCGTCAATTTATTACGCGAAGAAGATGGATTATTGGATAATTTGTGTTATCTCTCGCTTTTTCTCTTTCTCCTCCCCCCCTTCTATCTCTCTCTATTTCTCTTTTTCTTTTTTCACAAACTTTTACTTGTATTATTTACACAGTTTTGTTTGTATGGTACTCAATCAAAATTCATTAATTAATTTCATTATTTGTTATTAGACATAATAACAAATTATACGAAAGAGAAGGGAGAGGAGATTTGATATCATTATTTTTTCCCGGCGGATTGTTTTCGCAAATTAATCAATATTATACGTTTTGTACATGCGCATACATTGCGCGTGCGTTGTACAATATATACCTCCATACGTATGATTTTATATTACTTTCGACGCATGCTCGCTAATCTGATAGGTGCTTGCGCCACATTCGGATCTTTATAGACCGAACGCGGTCGCGCCTGACTCCGAGAATGGCGAAACGGGCGATTACATCGCGTGACTCGATGCGCCAGGTCAGATTACACGTGGCGAGGAGAGCTCAGCTCTCCGGGCTCTCTCGCTATACCTTCGCCTGATCCTAAATCCTGTTGGCCCTTGTCAACCGAGTTCAAGAACTCTGAAAGCGACGTGGGCGGCCGAGAGACCGTCGTATCTCCACCCACCTTTCTATCCCTCTTTCACGGGCGCGAGATATATATTTCGGTGGTATAGCCGACGTGTACACGGAGGCAGCTGAGTTCGCCCGTAAATCGACCATGCAAAATTATTGTCCTCACACCTTCTTTCCAACACCCCAAATTCGGATGCGCCGATGAAGAATCGCGTTTGCCGCATCGGCGCGCCACCCCTCCATGTTCGTTTACACCTGGGGATTCCCTGCAGTTGTTAAATGTTTTCGCGTGTCGATTCAATCATCATTATACACGTATTTCCATTGGTTTCGCTCACTTCACGTTTACTTTCCCAATTTTATTAATTGATATTTACGATTAATACCGACAAAGATAAATAGGAAAATATTTAAAATATTTAGTATACACATGATTAATTAATCAATTGATAGGATGCTAATGTAATCAGGAAATATTCATAATATAAAAAGATTCATTCCCATACATAAAATTTAACCAAATTTAATTTGTATTCTACTAAAGTAACATAAATAAATGTGTGTATAAATAAGCATCTTTGATATACATTTACGGCATTAAAATTTTCTACTACCTTTTCTCATTACAGTCACGAATGATTGTCGGGTGTAACACACGGAAAGAATTATTTTGCTGGAAGGTCTAAAAATCTTGCTAAATACAGATCTGAAAATAATTCTTGTTGAATCATCAAAATACTTTTGTTGGAAAGTAAAAAATGATAAGCATTTCTAACTTTCCAACAAAATTATTTTGATATTCCAGCAATCAGTTTGACTTTCCAACAAAATTATTTTGATTGTATAACAAAAATTGTTTTTAAATCTGAATCCAGCAAAATCGTTCTTTCCGTGTGCAGCTGATAAAAACTTTTTCTGTCTATAATATAACAATGTATTATTTAGTATCTTCTCAAAAGGAGTGGACTGATGCATGAGAGTGCCAAATTACCTTTTTATCGTCCTCGGTTTCTGAGCGCGCGGCTTTATATAGCAGTTAGTGCTATTAAGGAAATACGCTTAGAGCGTTTCGAACATCTGCGTCCTCGTCATTAATCCTCTCTCCTACGTCGGCTCGTCTCATTGCCTCCCGAAACAGATAGACCGAGAGTTCCCCCGTTGCCTCCCTTTTATCTTGTCTTTCGCTCTGCAGTTACGGCAATTTTGCTTCGTCGCGTTTCATAAACATCCACCCCCTTCGCTTGCCCGCGGCTCGTTTGTGCTACAAATTGCTCTAAGAAGATTTTGTTGGGCGATGCTTTTGATAGACGCTCAGATTTGTGATTTATGTTCCTTGCTCTACACTCTCCATTTCGGAATTCGAGCGAGGCTGCTCTGCAACATACGCAGGAACTTTAATCTTAAATTTTGCAAAAAGCAGGAATTTTATAAATTACGTTTGTAATAAAAAAAAACGTAAAGGAAATACCATAGAGAATACTTAAAACTTTTATTTTTTAATGCAATTTTTTGTGATATATTATTCATAAAAGAGATAATTAACGGATCTGTAATTAGAAGTGATATTTTATTCTATTAAAAAATTATACTTGTATTTGTCATATTATAATTTTACATCATCTTGTGTTTTATCAATTTTATTTAATTCATCTTCTGTATCATATTTTGGTTCCTATATTTACTTCTATAAATTTAAATTGTACGCTTTTGATTTGCATTTAGTCTTAATACTAGTAACAGTGTAACAATTCGATCGTCGTTACGACTAAAAATAGTTAGACAAATAACCCAACAGCCATTGATGCACCCCGAAATACGACGCGTCGAATTCTTCCGTGGTAACGACATTTGCTCAGAAGTCTACCCTCTTTTCTTTAATCAACAGGCCCGACTGGTCGGGGCAATTGCTCCTCTGTCGTCGCACACGCGCGTGTAATCGTCGCACGAGCACATCAACTAACTAGTTTCCCGGAGCGCAACCGGGAAGGGGGACGATCGCGAGAATTAACTCGGCGGGTTCAATGGCGCGATCTCCGCTGCGCAACGAGCGGAGTGGCAGATGGCTCGGAAAATCTAGGATTACGAAACTAGCGAAACTATCGAATTACCCGGCGTGCCACGGGAGCGAAGAAACGAACCTACTTTGGCGGGTGCAGTCCACCACCCTCCCCGAAACGCCGTCGAGTAATCGCGGCGATCTCGAATTTTGCTCGTACTGCGAGCGGAAAACGTGATAGAGATAACGTCCGTTATCGTCGGCGGGATCGTTGTTGTTACGTACGAGGGCTGTGTACTCTCCATGAAAATCTGAGTCGGCGGCAAACCCGGCTGGTGGCTTTCATGATCGCTGCGGAACGCGGTCGCAGTGAACACGTGCAAATCTAAATCGTTATATGAGTTCGTAGTTTGCGGATTTTGCCGTGTCTTCGTCGCGCGACAGAAAAGCGGAAATCGACGTGTTTTGCAGGGAATTAGGTAGATAAAAAGATAACACATTCTATATTTTTTAAATTTTATATAATTAGTAGCATTTATTGATTAACTCTCGGTGCATCGTATTGCAGAAAGCACGATATGTTCCTCTCTCTCCCTCCTCTCTGCGGGAGTTAATGGTGCATTCACAGTGGATACACGATAAACGTATGAGCGAGAGACACGCGCGATCACTATTAATCACATTGAATTCCGCGGAGTATCCTGCGCTAGTCGATTCCGAAGCCATCAACGAAATCCCGCGGGCATCACGAATCGGCAATCAAGCGACAAATTATCTCGGATGCCACGCGTCCGTATCGTACTTCATTTCCGATGGCTATCATGCGTCGTACGCGCGCGACGGGAATGACGATATCGAGTTGATTTGTCGTTCGACTTGCTATCGGTATCTCCACGCCGTGTTATCGCGTTACTTCGATCAAAGGGAATGTTCTCGGTATACGCAGTATATACGCGCTGAGTAATTACTTCAGGAAGCGATCGGCCATTGAAAGTGGACGAATTATGTTGGCCGGCGTAACGAGCCAATCATTTATCGTCGCATTTATCCTGTCAAAGGTATGAGCTGTATGCACTCAGAGGTGGAACTTTCAACGTTAACCTGTTGCTTCGACGGCGGATTTATCACTCGATGCGATGAATATTTCGTTGTGATCGCGGCGCGTCTCATGATTTAGTAATTATAAGAATAGGCACTTCTTTTTTTATCGATCTCCTGAGAGGAGCACACTTATTGTACAGTAACGTATACATCAATATCGTATTAATATCTCTCTTTAATTTTGGTAATTATCCAACAAAGTAATTTAAATTATATTCTTACTTCTTTGCAAACCCGATTATTATTTTGATCACGTCGATCAAAAATAAAATATATCTCGGTAAACGAATGTATTATTTCACGAGCTCGCTACCGCTCTTTCGTTTTCTTATCGGTCCCGAAGCCGCCGTAATCTCGTGAGCTCGCCTCTGAGGAGGCGCTTAAGCCGAGAGAAGCACACAGCCATCTAGGCAATCTCGACGGTATCCCCCGGTCTAGTCGCGGCGTGGAGGACAACATCATGGCTACGAGGGGAAGTGCTGGCGGGATATAGCTTTATTAAAGTTAAACAATTCCAAGGCGGCGAAGCGTAATCCTGACGCGCGGCGTATTGGCACGAAGTGCTTGCACGTGGTATCGTCCGCCACCCCCGAGGATAGAGAACGCCGCCCCACGTTGCACCTCTACTCTCACCTCCGCTCTCTCTTTTCCGATCCCACCGTTTGCTGCGCTCTTTCTTCTCTCATTGGCTCCGCGAACGGAAAAGCGAAAGAAATCTTGGCACGAAGAATCCTCGGCGCGAGGAGAGAGAGAGAGAGAAAGAGAAAAAGAGAGACGATGTTATTGCTATCGCAATAAAGCTCGCTGAAAACGGAAATTATGATCTAAACGGTCAAGTTTTTCTCATATCGGAAAAATTCCTTTTCGCAGCTTCGTTTTACACTGTGGATTATAGCAGTATGAATGTGCGCAACTCGTATAGTAATTCATTTATATAAAATTTCATCGTTAGATTTTGTGTTATTCTATATATACACGTATCTTTTTCTCTATTGTAATATTTTATCTTGTCGAAACTTTCTTAATGATTTAATCTTATTAAAGTTTAAATTGTCTTATCGAAATCTGCGTTCAATCTTATTATAATCTGATATCTTTCTCACACAGGTATATTCCATTTATTACGACGGATTTACCAAGATAACCAGGCTTGCGGTTATGAATTTACAATAATTAGTCATAGTAAGCCGCGGGTATGAATAACTGCGTCCATAAATTTTCGCGGACGTATCTTACACGCGCGCGCGTGTACCTTTTCGTTACTCATATGTGAGGTGATCTCTCAAACTGGGAAGATTTGTTGCACAACGTCAACGTACATATCTATACTTCTCAAGCTACAGATTGTTGACAGTTGAGAAAAAATGTTTGCCGCGTGTTCAGCATACGATATTCAAAAGAGAGATAACTGCTTTATCAATTAATTTTATACAACCCTTAGGATCGTTAATTCGCAATTTAAATAAAAGTATCTTATGACGGATCGATTAAATGCGTACGATACAAATAAATGTCGTTGAAATCTTTTAATAAGAAAAAAATTGATATCAAATTTTTGAAGAAAAAACCCGTTATTAAATATTTTTAGCCGATGATGGATCGCCGTGTATAACTGGCGGGGAAAGGGTTGCTAGCGAGCAATTCTTCACTGCCCGAAGTAATATCTGTTTTTATGGATTCGCATAGGTCCTCTCGCGTGCGCGCCGCTCGTTCCTGGGCGAAGCAGCGAAAGAAATCTCGCGGCGACCATTTCGAGGCTTATCTACCGAGTTACGTTAACGTCATGCCACTCTGTCTCCCTCGTTGTCGGGCGTTTTTGCCGAGGGGGTTGATCCTCCCTCCCGTGTCGCGCTCTCATCCAAGAGCGCAGTCCCGACCTCTCGATCGTTATCTAAACGATCATTTTCTCCTACGGCCGCGCCGAGGATAACCCGGGGGATCGTACTTTCAGGGATCCACGTAGAATGATCGTCTGGATCCTGCGCGCCCGGCCAGATCCTCGCTTCGTGCCAACGACGGCGAATTAACTTACGCCATTGTTACGCTTCTGCGCGCACCGACGCTATGACCCCGCGATTCTCGCGACACTTTAAGAAGCGCCGATTGCCATTCTCCACGACGTGGACGAAACGTTAGTCGCGTTCCGAGAGCGCAATTTAAAGCGTAGATACTCTCCGTGCTTTTGTTCGACGAGTCGTTTATCGCGAAATTGCCACGAAGTTTTCACCCGCCATTCCTAGATTGCGAGAAAATAAATGACTTTAAAGTAATCTCTAATCATGTGACAGGAAGTATTTTTTTTAAGGATTTAATTAATTCATTTATTTAAAAAACCTTGCATTTACTTATATCTATAAATAGAATTCTTGATTGTATAGAATTTTTATTAAAATATTTTTTTAAAAAGATTGACTTCAATTAGTGTCCTCTCTTTTTTTATTTTATTATTTTATCTTGGACTTGTGCATTCGTGAAATTTCTGATGGAAATCTCATGCACGCGTATGAGATAATATTTTAGTTTACACTTGTTTCGCTTATCAAAAGTTTTTGTAAGCTTAAAAGAAAGTGCTTTCGCGAAAGCAGATCTTGCTCGATTGATCTTAACGAAGTGATTGAAACTTCTTACATCATTGCCTTTTGTTTGAAGTTGAATTAGCTCGCCTTGTTTTCCGTTTAAAAAACGATGTATAAAGAATTTTGTGAAAACTCCAAGCAAACTCGGAAGTTTCTCACGCACACAAGAATGTGCACAGTTTCAACACTGAGGAATTCCAAGCTCAAATTATTTTTCTTTTCGTACATCTGGTTCGTGGCAGCGTACCTAAAGATGCAATTAAACTCGGAATGTTATATAACGGAAATCAACTTTTCGCTCTCCGGGAACGAGTTTGTTTATTTCTTAAAGTTTTTCACTTTCGTAGTTTCGTACGTTTACACGCGCGCGCGCGCGCGCGCGCACACACACACACACACACACACACACACACACAAATTGCTCTTTTTTATTAAATTATGTTATCATTTCGTTAAATGCAGCGGCTGCAGCAAAATTTTATTTCTAATACTCGAATGTGTAACATGTTGTTTATACTATTAAAAAATGAAAGATAACTGATATAAAAGACAAGCTTGTTCTTGTAAAAACAATTAAAAATTTAGTAAAATTAGGCCAAATTAACGAACAAATTGAAACGAAGACGACAGACGAAGACGACAGACGAAGACGAGCATTTATTAATCTTCTACAGAAACAAATTTAAGATGGACATACGCGGTACATGCGACTTAACTTAGTCTTCTTTGGATGATAAATGAAAGATAAATTGGATTATTATATAGAGAATACATATAGACGACTCGAGTCATTATACGATTTTATCGTCCAATCTTAAACACAACGAATTCGATTAGTATTGTAAATGACATTTCGTAGAGGTTTACCGCCCAATCTTTGCTGCGATAAATTTGATCATTATAAACGACATCTCTACGCGAATTTATCGAACGATCTTAAATATGCGAGTTTCGCCTTGACGCTATTAAATTTAGAAAAACATCGAGGTTTTTATCGCTCGTTAGCCATCGATTCGCCAACTTCGCCGGATTCTCGACGGTCTCGACTGGAAGATACCGCGCTATACCGTAATACGACTCGACTTGTTAACTAAAACACTCCAATTAGTTGGCGGAGGATCACGCACCCGGCCAAGGTGGACCTCCCCGTACCTACTATCAACGGCTTGCATCTTGAGATCTCGCGATCGAGCGTCTATGTTGTCGTACCATAAGCATCATTTATTATGCCATTCTCTTTCGCGATTTACATATTCTTAGGAACTCGATCTAAGGAGAAAGGTACGCATATCTTTCTGCGAGTGTATCTCGGTAAGTTTTTCGATTAGCACATTCATTAAAGAATGACAAACCAGACATGACAAATTAATAAAATTATTTAATTTATTATCTGTTCTTGTAATTATTATATTTAAATGTCTTTAAGCAGATTTATTTGTATGTTCAGCATCATATATATTTAATAAATTATAATACACACACACACACACACACACACACACACACACACGCAGATACGAGACCATCTCGTGAATGCATAGCGAGTGTAGTTCTGCGTTGGAAATTCTATGCCATTGAATTGTTCTGAGTCGTTTCGAATGCGGGTCGCAAAATGGCTGCAATAAATGTCCCGAATTTTACAACCGCGATCGCCACACCCGCAAGGAATCTACCGTGTAACGCGAGCCGACCTTTCCGAGCCTTCGTGCGCAAAGCTCGTAATTCAATTCCGTGTCGCCGAATCAAAACGATTAATCTTCCGGCGCTGCGCAACGAGACGCTCTATCTGTAAAAGTGTAAAAAGAGATCTCACACAAATTCTTCGGATTCCGCGACTTGCGCGAATCTTCCATTCGTTCTCTCTTTCTTTCTCTCTCTCCAGATACGAAAATAACCGTGTTTACATCTTTTGAACGTACTCTTGATTATTATCTTACTTTATCTTATAAAACTTTATGCCTGCTCTGTGGAATTTTTTAAAGTGTAAATAAGTTAATTAACCAATTGATATTTAATAAGATATTTATTTTCACTTATTAGTCGAATGGAAGTAATTGGAAGGACAGGGCGATAATATCCTTCAACGATAAAATTAGGATACAATCGTGGAATTATGGACAAAAATCGTGAAACAAAACTGTATCATAATATAATTAAAAAATAATTGTTAATTGCGCTAGACAATCATTATCGTTCATTGGTTTATGTTTATATATTGTTTTTGTTGATATATATAGAGTATACACATATTATATAAATATGTAAAATCTTTTCAATATATATTATGTTACATATTTATATAATATGCACACTCTATATATCAACAAAAACAATACATAAACATAAGTCGATGAGATAATGATTGTCTAGCAATTAATAATTATTATTTTTCATTGATATTATGACGCAGTTTTGTTTCACGATTATTCTTATGTTATCCATAATCCCACGATTGTAGACACCTAATTTTATCATTGAAGGATATTACCTCATCGCTCCGTTTTCGCAATTACTTCCATTGACTGTGTCAAAAATAAACGTCGCGTTATACACATAACGGATTGCAGCCAATGCAAAAGCCAATATCGCGTAAGCGAGATCGCAAGCCGAATTTACACCGCAATATCGGAAGCGACACGCACATCTTGCGTCTCACCAGCTGCTCCCACGCCGCCATCCATTTCGACCTCGAACACTATTTTGTATCGGACAATCGCGCGTCCCCACCTCCGTAATGGGATTCCGTCGGACTATCTAATTCCTTTCCTCTCTTTCCTATTTCTCCCGGAACGAAATTCCGGACCGTGGTGTGTCTTTAAGTAACGGCCGCCGTGTGTCGATATCCCGAGCAAAGAGCGCAAAGTGAATTTCCATTCGGCCGAATACGAAGTCCATTCCACTCGCAGGCTCCAATTTCTTTTTTTCCCCCGCCGGCTTTTTCCCTCGTTTCTACCTCGCTCCGTTGCATTTAACGAAATCGAACCCGCGCGCATCGCTCGTCGCCGCGATAAAATTCGCTTGAAAATTGTTTCGCATCGAGAGCGGCCGAACTTGAACTCTCTCTCGCCCTCTCTCGCCCGATGCATTCTGGAATCGATATAATCTCGTAGAATGCGTCTGTTATTTTCTGATCCCGTAGACAATTTCAGGCGTATCGATTTGCCGAAGTTTTTCATTCTACGTGATAACGCTCAATGAGAATACAATGTAAAAGGTAGGAGTCAACGATAAACGACAACTAATAAATTAATCGTTTATGTTATTAATGTGTGTTAATATTTAAAATTGTTAAGAACGACAAACGTCTCTTAATTATATAAAATTGTATTCTTTGATAAAGATTTAATCAATTGAGATATTTCAATCGAATAAAAAAACGTTAATTAACAATGTAAATCGATCATTTCTCCGGAAGTTCAGAGTTTATATAATTGCAACTAACTCCATTTGTTTCAATGTATTCGATTAGCTATGACCGTATCAATTAGATGATAGAATGTATCAATTAGGCAGAATGAGCTTTCCTGCACCAGAATATACATCCACTCTAATCTAGGACTAAGTCATTAAGTCGGGTTATTGCACACGAATAACTCGCGTAACGGATATACATGCTGCAAGAGAGATGTATTGTAAAGTGCATACTCCTGGAATTCGTACACGCTGTTTTCTCAGACAACATTTTAGTAAAAGTTTATATCTTTTAGAGATACACATTGTCAGTTCACTTAATCCGTTTTTAAACCACGCTACTAACTTCTTTAAAAAAAAATTCTTGATTTCTCTTTAAAAGGCTCCTTTAGAGCATATATTTTATTTATTGGTTTTTGAAATAAACATATTGGTAACATATTATATATGTAATACCTACTTCGCGTTCAATTTCGTAGTAACGTGATGATTCAATATCACACTGGCGGAATATATTTCATTATCGTTTCAACTATCCAGAGAGAAATATATAAATAGATATCTACAGGATCTTTTTGTAAACCATTTTATAGGAAAGAAATTAATTGGCCACCAGAGTCGCGGGAGAAGATCGTAATAAGAAGTAACGAGGATTGACGTTGACTCCCCATTGGACGGAGGCAGCGCACAATCCGATCGCTGCACAATGCGAATTTTTCCTCCGCCGCGGCACATCCGTACCGAGGCAGCTATATGTCCGCGGGCGTAATCGTTGAACCTCCCGTTCGGGTCAATCACGCGCGGCCTATGTATGTGCTCGGTGCTCCTCCCATAAATTATAGTCCGCGCACGAAACAGGGCGGAACGAACGCCGTGCATGATGCCATGCTCGGAGTTACCTAAGGTCCACACGGCGCATACAGTCAATTTGAGTATGAATTATACCCGGTGGCCGCGGTACCGTTTCGTTTCTGCCGCGCCCCGGTCGGCACGCCGTACGTTCCGTTTATCGTCTAATAGAGCACCTTTCCGGCGCTGATTGCGAAACGGACAGTACATATCGGACACCCCTCCCCCCCCCGGCGAAACGCTTGCGCATTGACGGGGGAGTCGGTATCCATCGATCTTTTATTTCTCCGCTACCGGATTGTTTATTAAGACGTGTCAGCCAATAAATGCGCCTCGGTCGCTACGGCCAGTCGTTGTAAAATGCGTCTTTGCGCGACGGCGATATACTTGTCATGCTGTATCTCTACGTGATAATAACGGCGACGATAAATAACATGCTAGTATTAGCGTGTCGGATTGTTGCTTTATTTTATTGCTATACGTATTTCTTGGTTTCTTGCTTCTTATTAACAAGCTAGGAAATAAACTAGCGGAATGAGTGAATTTTAATATTTCTCGCTGTTTCTGTTTGAATATATATATTTGTAATTTGTACTTCCTTAAATATACTTCTCAATGAGATTTTGTTATATCTCCCCGACAAAATCGGTCGTGACAAGCTTGATCGGATAGCGAAAAATCGTTTCTAGATTTAAATCTCTATTTTTAAGCGTTTCATATTTTCGCGTTATATTTTACTTCTAAAAATATCTTTAAAGAGCGATCGTCTATAACGATGAAGTAACGCGCCTCGAAAAAGACATCAGGTGGCACTCTTATCCGGCGACACGACAGCCAGGTATAGCTGGCACGCTTCGTAAATTCCACTCGTTTTCGAACCGGCGTAGTCGTTGATGACACCGGACGTCGAGAGCCCGGACGTATCTCGCGCGGAACATTCAAAAAGTTATCTCGCGTGCGAACGCGTACGTGTGCATGTATGCACGACGCGATGCGCGATGAAGGTGCGCTGCGTCGAAAAAGCGCCGAGCGCACCTTTAACGGCCGGCCGATATTTGCATACGTCTCATTAGCGATCGTTAATTGCGAGCCGACGAGCGTCTCTGCTTTAAGTACTTACCGAGGCGGGGAGGAGGACCCTACCCTCTTTTTTTTCTCCGCGATAATGAAGATATCTTCACGTTCGCATTCGCGCACGCCAGGCGAACGAACGGGGGCGAGCGACGGACAATTAAGACCGCGCGGCAATAACATCCGAAGTCGCCGGAAAAATGAGACGGGTAATACAATAACCACCATCGGCGCGTTAATAGACACGCGAATACTCGTCCGCGCTAGTGCATAGACGACTCGTTAATAATCGTTTTATTGAGGGCCATTACGGACTCGTTTGTTACGCTAATTGCGCAGTCGTGCGCGGGCAATCACGCGTGTTTTCCGGACACCCGTCTATTTATATGCCAGATGCATTGATTGCAAAGCTGTAGTTGCCATCGTTACAGGTTATTAGAGTACGATTGTGAATCTTTATTAAGGGATGTATCGTTTTTTCGGAAATAGTACATGTTGTGCAATGTGCATAAATCACAAATACGTATATATTATATTATTGATCTATACTTTATATGTACATATCATATATAGTGATTTTACGCACATAAACTATATATATTTTATTACAAAATAACTCGAAGAGAACGAAAGTTTTTATTAATTACGGAAGCAAACTAATTGTCATCTATTAAAATGATTGCAACATTTTTAAAAGAATCATCTAAATATACTTTCCGAGGAGATGGTAAATGACATGATTTTCCAATAATTTTATTTTGCAAAATTATTGAGTTGATTTGTATATTATAACTAAATAATCTTTATTAATAATATATGATCATAATTCCTTTGGAACAATGATATGCAGATCTAGCAGCTTCTTGTTGCATTTCGGCTGCGTCGAATGCGCTTGAGAAAGTCCATGGGCGGTCGAGCGCATAATTTCGAGGGTTTGATGTTTACTATTACGGTTTTAATACCCATAATTATCGGCCCCGAGTCTCGATTATGACCGCGCTACTTCGTGCCGGTGAGAATAATTGGGCGGTGGACGTAATCGTTTTCGGTCGTAAACGGAGCGGTAACGTGGCAATTAAAATCGTAATTACGGGTAATGACGACCCGTCATTCGCGGACGTTCATTTAATTTCTCCTATTTAATTTAACCGCCGGGTGAGCGATGCGTGCACCCGCGAGCCGCTCGAATCTATTCTCGGTGCGAGCGAAAATATTTCAGAAAATGCGGGAGAAATAGAGAAACTGGTGGGGAGGGGAAGGGAAGGAGGGAGGTGAATCATCTCATCATCGCACTTGTTCCAATCGCAGACGCACACGCGATCCAACGATTCATCATCGCTTGACGGTTGACGCGTTTTAACCTTGAGTCCGAGTCTTTTCTGATTGAAAGATAAATCAAAAGTTTTTGTGAATCAGTAGCGGATACAAGAGGGATGGCGGAGGGGGGCGATCGCTCCTCCTTTCAGAGCTCTCCAAACAAATTTTGTATATCGGAAAAAGTCGGCTTTAAATGAATTACGATTGCCCACGCGTTGCAATTGGCCACGTTACGATTGCCCACGCGTTGCAATTGCCCACGTTGCGATTGCCCACGCGTTGCAATTGGCCACATTTCGATTGCCTCTCCAAACAAATTTCGTATATTGGAAAAAGTCGGTTTTAAATGAATTGAGAAAGAAAATTATCAGAGATTACTCGAGACTAAATAATGTTTATTCAATTTTTTTAATAATAAAAAATATTAAAAATAACATTAACAACAATAATAAATATTCACATTTTGTCATACCCCCAAAAAAACAACTCTCTGGATCCGCCATTGTTGTGAATACTTTTGGAATCTTATATAAGAAGTTTTGATAATAGTTTCATATTTTTGATGGAACGCAGTATGTTGAAAAATACTAGATAATTACTTTTAACAAATTAAATGATTGTAATCGGTAATGATATTATTTTTTGCTGTACACGTTTGTATCATTTCAATAGGACGGGGGACGATTTGTTTTAATTTTCCTCATCAGCATCTCTAAGACTAAACGTGCCACAGGAAACATGTTTCTCTTAACGGTCGCACGGAGCGCGAGAGGGTTAAGCATATACGCAGGGCTTCGTTCGTAAATTCGCCGGCTGATGTTATGGCCCGAAAAACCAGTTTCGCGCGACGGCGCGCCGATAAGATTTAAGTTACTGTACTACGCGCGGGTATTTAAGTGCATCGGCTACTGGACGCCACACGGTGGCTGCGTCGCGGCCGCAAAGCACCGCAAAGTTATCGTTGACGCGCATTCTGACGGCGCGCTAAAAAATAGCCCGCGGCGACAACCGGTGATTAGGAAGAGCATAAATCACGCTAACCGGAGCACTTCACGCCCTTCGCGACGTCGTCCGCTCCGTAATAACGCGATGATAGAGTCGCGGAGAGGAAAAGGGGATAATCACTCTCGCAGGATTATACGGGTTTATGATGTATGCGTTTTGTTCGAACGGACGATCGTAATTGCGGAGTTAAAAAATGCGCTGACATGATAATCGTACGGGCAAGACTCGCGTTCTCCGTAATTTATATGATGCGTTGAAAAGGTGCAACGGTAAAATGTATCGAGATTTATTTATACAGGAATAGATATTATTAAAGGTTATAATTTTTATTACGATAAACAAGTTAATAGGTCTTTGCAATATCTGCGTACGTTTTTTAGTTATATTTCAAGGATATACATTTTTACGTATTTTTGAAATCTCGCGTAATCGATTCTAAAAAGTATCTTTTTTTCCGCAACCTTTTAAATTTTTCAAATTAAAAGCATTTTTTTCGGATTAAATTCCATCGTCGTGAAAAGTCGTACTTTGTGCAATATGAATAGACTGTAGGTGTATATTGAGCATGAATGTCTGTAGGTGGGCTATTCAATGTTTTTCGATCGCTTGGAGGCGGACAAGAATCGAGATCTGATAGACCGAGTTTCAAAGCTGTGTTCTGCGAACCGTGTTTTAGACACGAGATCGGAACAGTGCGTTGCAACGGTGTAAGCTTCAATTGTGCTCGTTATCGAGATCGAATAGTCGGTCGCGGCAAACCGTTCGGTGAAAACGTGAACGCAAATGGAAAGTCTCTCGCGAGGAGACTTAAGGAAACATTCGAAACTCTTAATGTATTGTACAATAGTTTCGTTTATGATCGAATTGTCGTCAACAATCCGTCAATCCGTCATCCTATTATAGAAATCGTTTTGTTATAAAAATACTTTTATGCATTCTGAGGAAAAATTAATTTGACAATGTTATTTTTATCCTTCACATCGTGGAATCAATAATTTCGATTATTTGCGGCATAGAACACGTTTTTTATTTCACGCTGAAAAGAGCGTACATTGACTACGTTTTTCATAAAAGCTGAAAGAGAAGTGTTCAATATTCGCTTCGCAGTATATCTCATTTTTCTCAACTCTGTTTTTCATAGAAAATTCCATGCATATATTAAAGGCAGTTTATTTAGACGACAACAAAGACGCGTTTACATTTTCCGCAGAGATGTGGATGCGGTTACGGTTTATGGAATGGTAATATCGCTCCAAGTTATACAGACTTTTAGATTTTCGCCTACAAAACACGCGGTTTTTACGCGTGTTTCTAGGATTTTTTTTTTTAATTTGGTACGCGAAGCAGAGGTGCAGACGATGAACCTGGAAAAAAGAAATATGACTCGCGTCAGAAAGACAAATCGCCTCTAGGCGACAACATCCAGCCATTGTGCTCCGCGCTCCGGTTTGCATTTTCACGATCACCTTTTCGCGCTAATTACGCTGAAAACGATGGCCGGATAAAAATCGTAGTAGTAAAATACGGAGCTCTCGTTCGCGCGATTGCGCGTATAGCACGCCGTTGTAGTATTTTCAACGCGCATCCGAATAATTTCCATCTTGGTGCGTGGTTATGACGCGCGCCCCGCAGTATACCTGGCGGGATACATGGAAACGGGTACGCGTGCAAGAAACGAATCCCCCGGGTATTTCGCGGCGAGGCAACATCGGTTTTTGCACGCTTCTTTTTGCGAAACGGAGCGTTTCTATTCCGCGCGCGCATCTAGTACGCGGATGTATGGATGTGCAATGCAGCGCGCGGGCGTATGCGATGCGTGCGTTTCTTTTCCTTTTTACGTCTGCATCGATACAAACCGTCGATGATGGACGATCGACTGCCGCTGATTTCGCGGGGTAACGAGGAGAACTCGCGAAAAATACGCGGTTCTCTTTTCCGCGCGCGAGGTTTCCGAGGTCTAACATTCATAACGAAAAACTCCCTCCCTCTCTATGCATATAAATCGCATGCGAATCGACTATCTCGCGGGGATGCGCGATGGTGGAATCCTCTTGAGATCATCGAATGCCATGTAAATGGAGAATCTCCGGGAACACGAACACGAATCTCAGATCTGATTGGAAAAATATTGATGTCTTAAAAATAATGGAGTAAACATGCAAATGGTACACGGAAAGAACGATTTTGTTGAAAGACCTAAAAATTTTGCTAAAAACAGATCTGAAAATAATTTTTTATTGAATCGTCAAAATAATATATTGGAATGTTAAAACTGATAAGTATTGCTATAAAACGTTTTGATATTCTAGCAATCATTTTGACTATCGCACAAAATAATTTTGATTATTGAACAAAAATTATTTTCAGATCTGGATTCAGAAAAATGGTTCTTTCCGTGTATAAATGATGCCTAAAATCTACTTGAATATCTTTAAAAATGAGCCTATATCGTCATTTTATTATTAAAGATAAAAATAATTAAATTTTATCTAACACATAATTGCTGTAAAAGCACTGATTTCAATTTATATATATATTTTTTTGTGATTTTTTTTATCGTGATGTTACGCTTGCAGCGTTTTATCGAGGCATTCTCTCGAATTTAGTATCTCCGAATGCAAACTTCCACCAGCGTTGTATCGCATTTTCCCGATCGAGATGCGACTCTATAAATGTCACGGCGCATTTTTCGCCCCGGCCGGTATCGGCCCTGCAGTCGGGGGTCGTTACGATATGGTTCTACATTTTTCCACTGCCAGATACGTTAATGTCGCATTTCGGAAGAAAGGTATGACTTTCCCGCCGGTATTCTTGTTTAAATGTCCGCAATGAAACGAGGGCCGGCGGAGAGAGACGTCTGTGTTATCTTGCGCGAAAGGAAATTGCGGGAATCGCGGAAAATGGAGGCGAATGATTCCTGCACTCCCCCTCTCCTCGCCGATAAAACAAGTTTACGCAAAGAGATAAGACCAAAAAGATAGGAAATAGAAAATACGGTAAGAAATCGGCGTCGAAAGTCGTGGAGGTGGGCCGGCGGCGGAGACGGAGGGATCGCATTAAGACGCTGCTGGGAAATGAAAAGAAAGCAGCCAACGATACTCTGCTGATTCGTGCAGTCGAAAAGAGCTGAGCAAACTTTGCGCAATATAACTTGATGTTTACTTCGAACTTCAATAATAAAGATAAGACCGTTGGAAGAACTTTTTTCAAAAGTTCGTCGCGACGCGATGACATTCCGGACACAATTAAACATTCGTATTTGCGAATGTACGTGGGAGAGGAGCCTATTGTCCCTAATTTAAATCGGATATCTTTGATGTTTTATCGTTACTGCTTGTTACGGCAAACTCGAAGCAGCGAACGGATATTCTTTTGGAGTTCTGCAAGAATTTCGTGACATCGAACGGGTCTTTTATTTTATCTGTACTGATAAAATATCGAAATAACCGTTCTAGTAAGCAAAGGGTATTTTCCACATTAATATTCTCGGACGTTATATTCATACGGCGACGTTGAGCGCGACCCTTGTACTCGATTATTGCATCGAGCGTGCGTTTTCCGAGCATATGGGAGTGTGGCGTACCTACGGCGGTCAATGCGGCCCAATGCATTCTTTCCTCGCGTCGCCCTCCTCACGACAAAACGTCTCCTCGCGACCGAATGTGAATTCGTGCGACACGTACAAATGCACTTATATAAGCTCGACTTGGAAGAGACAGCTTATATGTAATGTCGACCGCCCGTGGCGCCGTGCAGGGGGCTAGACTCTCCGTAGTCCATATAATCGCATATACACCCGACTGCATGCATGCATCAAGAGCGCGACGCACGAAAGTACTGAACGTCTCGAGAGGTGCATATGCGAGCGACAAAAGCGGCGCGTATATCAACGACAGAGGCAGAGAAAGCGGGAGATTAACTAGTGACTATCGGCGCCACGCTTGGCTAAAATGTTATTTTCTCGTTTAGTTTTAATTGAGTATTAAAAATAGACAGGAGAAAATTATTATGTCTTACGGACTGTAAAATTATAAATAAAAAAACTGCCTTATTTGAATTTAAGACTTTTAAATAAATAATTAAATTAACTCTTTTATAAATGAATATCATAATAACTTTGATATTTTATATAACTATAGAAAAATATGTAAGACCAGAAAAAACGTATAACGTTGCAAATTCTCCATTTTACATCGACATTGTGAACGTAAAATCTAATCGATCATCGTCACTGACTTCCAATTTTCTCAGCATTAGTGCGAGCAAATTGCATAATTGGCATAATAGACTCACGACGCGTACGTGTTCCCGGATCGTTTTCGAGACCCGCCGGGGGCTTGCATTGCGTTTATGCGTTTCCGCTGCCTACCCTCCCGGGATGATTCATTCCGTCGTCGTAGCCGTCGCGGCCGGAAGACAAGCACCCGCGACGTATTCGGCGACGATGGCGTGCGTGCTCGATAACGATAACGATAAGAGTCGTCGTCGGCGCGTCCGCTATAACGATAAGCCGGATAAAAGTCCGACGCGATGCCGCATTATACCGACCACATTTGCGCTCGATGCACGAACGGGAGGCAGCCGGCCGGGGTGGCATCGAGACGAGTCAGACAGAAAGATGGGTCGGGTCGTTTCCTGTCTAGTCTGTCGCCCTTTCTCATCAAGCTATACACATTTCAACAGAAATTAACTCATGTGAGATGCTATAAAGAGAACTGTTGAGAGAATAGAATCTACAATAAATTATTGTTACGGGAATATTGACTTCGATTTCATTAAAAATTAGCTGAATTATTTGAGAAAATAACTGAGGAAAAGTGCACGATCGTTGTAGCATTTTATACGTATTGTTCTCTATTATATGAATAAACTTCAACTTTAAGTTTAACGCGGTGGGTTACGTCTCAGGCACAGTACAATACTATTAATCCTTATGTGAACGATACTTTATCCTGAGGCATTTACGCTCGCTGGTATAATCGATCTCCCGTGAAAGCTTCTTCTTGTAACAGCCGGGGCGAGCAACAACGACATAGAGCGAAACTGGAAGAAGAAGAGGACAAGGGGGATGTGCCTCGAACCATATTCGAGAGGTCTCGTGTGCGTCTCGCAAGTTTTCGCGAGCACTTCGAATAGTTTGCAATATATCTCGCGTAACGGGAGAACCGAGAGCTGCTGAGATGCCAAAGATAAGGGTAAGAGAACTAATTGTCGCCCCCAGACGCGACGCTCGCTCGTTCCTTCGCCTCCGTCGCCCCTCTCCTCCATCCTCCTCATCGTTCGCTCGTTCGCTCGATGGGGATACTTTAATGGGACTTCCGGCCGCCGATAAAATCGCGATTCGTGCTTACGAATTTGCGTGCACTTCACTCACTCGCTGGTGGGTGTCGTGCACCCCCCGGGAGTGCCTGCGCGATAATGAGGGAGAACTCGCGAAGCCGCCGAATAAGCCGCGCGCCGACTGGCGCTTTCGAACGTGATCATTTTGATACTGACGTTCCTTGCGCTTTAATCATTCGCCGGCGAGTAGTTGTTACCCCGAGCGGAAGCGGAATATTTTTACGCTCAGGTAATATCGCGTGTGTCCGCAAAAGATTGAGCGATTCATTAAACACTTTTCGGGACAGAAAGCGAAGGAGCGTTTGAGAAGTTTTTACGAATTTTTCTCCGCCAAATGCGAGAAGGAGAAAGTTGTTGCAGTTCCACTTATGGAACTTTACCTTTTGATTTTTTTTAATAATTTAATATCGCAACGCGCGCATCGATTAGAAGTATATTTAACAAAATAAGACCTTTGAATTAAAGTAATAAAACGTATCACGAATTTATTTCCTACTAATAATGTTCAATGAAACTGGTGAATAATTAAAATATCTCTCACTTCGTAATCGTTTAATTTATTCAGCGAGAAAACAGCTCGGTGATATACGATCCGTTAAAAAGAGAAAAAAAAAAGAAAAGAGAAGAGATAAATTACAACGTAGAAATAAATTGATATAAAATAAAATGTTTGGTCTTAATTATCTTCTTTTCCCTCTATGATGCTTTACAATCGTCAATTAAAATGTCTTCTACATTTATACCGCCACGGGGCATCTCGTGCAGCTGCGATGCAATTTTCGACGGTGCTTGCAATAAGACGTGACACGGGCCAACTAAAACACGAGATGTTATCTTGTTTCTGCTTATAAAAATATAAACGTCATCAGCTAAGTGCTATTAAGGTCTCTCTCCTTATCGTGATAATTTGATATTACCAGGGTAGACAAAGATGGACAAAACAGATAGCGGAGTATGGAACAAGAACTGCAAACTTGTACCTTGCATTGTGCAAATTGCATTGTCTTTCATCATGATTTCTATTTCAAGAGCATTAAGAGAACAACTCGCGCACATTTCGGCTCTATTGTTTCTATAACTTAAAATCTCGCTTAAAATATAAAAAAAAGATTCTTTAATTTCTCTTTCACTCAGCTCACCGTATAGGTAATCCGTCTATCAATTGACGAAATTTTTTTTATCGTCATTGCCTAATCCAATCGCGCTCTCAGTGACGAATAGAACAAAGAGACAAAGATGTATATTGTTTTGCAGCTCTTTTTCCATAAAAGGCATCAATGTCGCCAACTAGCGGCGATTAAAACGTCCCTTTTAATTAGGCATCGGGCAACCCGATCCATCCCGTCCACGTGTAACCAGAGATTTTAGTAGGGAGAAAAAGAGAGGCGGAGAGAGAAAGAGAGAGAGAGAGAGAAAGGAAAAACCGGACGTCAAGCCGTTATTATCGTACGTCCAATAAATCCGAGTAATTTAATTCCCGTGCCGTTGCCATGACATGTCGGCTGTTTCGTTTTTCCTGCGGCATTGCCCTCCGTTTCGCGTTGCTCCGAGGTTCTGGTTACATTAATCCTTTCCGATGACGTAGACACTTCTAAATACTCAGTGAACGCCCGCGATATCTTGTTTAACTTTGTGAAATGGTTTAAGTAATTTCATGGGTAGTTATTAAATCTTATATAAACTGAGAAGATTAAGATGTATCAAAACTTAAAATTATTAAAAACATTAAAATGTGATAATTCATTGTCATCTTCATAATTTTGCCGTATCTGAGATAAGATTACTAAATTTGTTTTTTTTTAATTTATAATGTTTAATTATGATTACATTTTTTATTACTTTATTTGTTTATGTTCAAAGGGTAGCAACGTGGTGGTCATGCATTTATTAGCACGAATACATTTTCACATGAACATTAATCAAATATGCGGCATATTGCGCTTCAAAGTTTTGATGCTGAAAGGGTTAAGCTCGATATCTGTGTATGTATTAATCGAACACTTAAACATGCATCGGCCTGGGTGCTACGGCAGCTTGCTTTTTGCCAGGAAATCTCCGTCGGACTCACGCTAAATTTCTCAGCGGTCATCATAAATTTCTCTAGTCGCGTAGAAACTTTGGTAAATAATTCCGTAGGACGAGAGTGCAAGGATCGAGCCCGGAGACGAAGTCCGGTAGCCTTTGTCCTCGGTAGTTGGATGCATGTTCAAAGTTTACTATCCGAGGATATACGAGAGAAATAAACTGCCACAAAAAGAGACACGAAGAAACTATAATAATTGCAAATAATGATTGCAAAGATCGTAAAAACGTAATTATTTATTTATTCAGTTTTAGAGTTGAAAATGAGTATCTCTTGATAAAAACTTGAATTAGCTCGTTAACAAAATCTCGTTCTAGATAAAATAAAGTTAATTAATTAGTAAAGTGAAAACAAATAACATACGATAGATGTTGGTTTGTTTATATCGTAAACATTATATTTTTTTATTTAAATTTTGATTTGAATCAAGTGCAAAAAAGGAAATTACACAGTTACCGCTAAGATAAATATCGTGAAATATGATTTTTAGAAAATAGATGGTGATAAAAAGAGTTAACGGCAGATTTGTGAGAGAAACGACCGTATGAAACCAGTGATATGAAAGTAACGACCGCGGCTTCCGTCCTTGGATTATTATGACAAACGGACCATCGAAAACGGCGATTGGATCGGCAGCGAAACGTGCGGCACGTGTTATCGCAACGTGTGCGTAGACGCAAAACGAAGGAAATGGTTTATATGTGGTAAACGTGCCTGGTTGAAATAGTGTCTCCCCTCGGTGAACCAAAATGTATCGGAGAGAGTCGCGATTTTGATCAAATTTCGGCCTCCGCCCGTGCGTCCGCGTAACGCTCGCCATTATTTTCCTTCTGTTTTACAATCGAAAATCCACAAAGCTTTTACCGTTCGTGTACCGCGTGTATTTGTTAATAAACATTGAACGATCGATCAGCTGCAAAAATATTCACAGATTTTAATCTTTTTAATGCAAATAAAATCACATTTTATAGTATTAGCTATTAAAAAGCTAACGTTAATTTTCTAGTGTGTGTGTGTGTGTGTGTGTGTGTGTGTGTGTGTGTGTGTGTGTGTGTGTGTGTGTACATCTGAATACAACTGAATTGAATGCTGTACAACGAAAGAGGTCAGGTCGCTCGACGAATAACTTATTCGCCTTTAACAAAGCCGCGCCCGCATGATATATTTCTTTCGACTTTCCAAGCATTCGACTTCTGTTTATCAGCGTTCGTCGGCATGCAAAACAGCCCTCTCGTCTCTAATATGCATATAAAAGCCACTTGTCGTCGGAATGCGCGCCCGAGAACGGCTCATACCGCACGAGAGATCCTCTTTATGGCGGTTCGGAGTCTCGGCATTATTTTCGTATCCCGATTCGGAATTCGACATACGCGATGAAAAGGAGAGGTTAGCAGGCGAAGCAGACAGACGAATACGCGATTTCTCTCGCGTAGGTGGTCCAAAGGGGAGAGACTGATGCGATTTCAACTGCGCTTTGTTATTGCGGCTAAAACAGCCGATGTGGGCTCACCCCGGATTTTCGCATTTTTATGATTTGCTTATAAATTTGATACGTAACTAATGTTATTTACGCGGCCCTTTCTCTGCAGCTCCTCTTCCCCGTCGATAGAATACAACTAATATTTATCTAAGATTAAAAAACATTCCTTGACATGTGAATAAATTTATTGTTATTGATTTTTTGTAACAATTTTTGTTGAGTATTTAATTTTAATTAATGACTACTGTATATTAATAATAATTAATTGTTATTTTTCTATTAAAATTATTCGACTCTGTGGCAGCGCGTCACTTGGTGATGCATACGATCATGATTTGGATCATCACCTTGGAAACGACGAACATTCGATCCGATGACTCACGGCGATAGCTCACGAATAATTATAGGTCCGTGTTTCGCACGAGCGAAAATTCCTGCGAGTCGGAAAGTAACGAGCAGCAGCATTCTGTATCATTTACGCATCGTTCGTGCTATGATTCCTAATTTCAGATATTCTGTGCAAGGATTTACGAGGTTTCATTTTCACGAAAGTATGAACTGGCGTAAATGGCGAATACCGATGAATAATCGATTTGATGATATCGATCAAAATCTTTTAAATAAATTTTTTAATTTGCAAATATATATAAATAGATTTATAATTAAGACTAAAATTATAATTTTATTATGTATGACATAAAATATCTTTTGAAATTAAGCGAATAAGCAAACTATTTTGTTACTTGTTTGCATTTTTAATTTTTCAATGATTTTACAATAATATTACTATTAATTTTATTTCAGAAATATTTATTATTTCGATTGAAGGATCTATAATTCTATTAGTAAAATTAATCATTTTTAATTAAATTGCACACATGTGTGGTGTTTTTCCATTTATTCGATAATTTCGGTTACGCCATTTCAATGTAAAAAAAAAACTACCGACATCTTGATGTAAGGGAAAATCGATTCTCGATTGGTAAGAAAATTTGTATATGAAACGAGAGACGATAGTTTTCGAACACCCTGCATGTACACGCGGCTGTATATAACTACAGATATATAGATATGTGCCGAAGGTTGGGAAGCCCATTGCCTCGAAAAATGTTCGTGACCATGGGCACACTGAAAAATGTCGGCTATCTCGATAGAATATCGAATCGGATGTCCCTCTCTGCTCCCCCCCTCCTCTTCGTCACTTATCTCTCTTTTCGTATTGTCCCTTTTCCTACACCTTTTCCTTTTTCACCGCCACCCTTTCACCTCTAGTTTCGTCCTCACGTCGCTGATGTGGAAAACGAATTCTCTTATCAGAACGCCATTTGGTAAGAAGAAATATCCATCTTGCGAGACTGCAGCTGTGCTCGTTGCGTAGACTCGAGACGAATGCCCTCGGGTTTGCATAAAGTGGTGTGCTCCGTGATATCGAAGTCAGCATCGATCAGAAGAGTATGGAACGAGAGATCTTCTAGAAAGCTGGCGATCCGTTTCGTATTCAGTCTACTGATAAGTGAGAAATTCGGCATTTTATTATCTGTAGGATTTATTACGTGTCTAAGCCGATCTTACATGTCGAACTTTCTAAAACTGTCTGCTATTTTGTGTGACCAAATTTATCATCCCCCAAATTTATGCTAAATCAATGTCTGGGAGATGCTCTTTATAAAATCAAAATTTTTACAATTCTGATAGCCGATCGGAATCGATGATTAGTCGTGGAATCAGACACGTATGAATTTTTATTCCGCTGGTCGATTCGCCGTGGGAACCAACCGACGGATCAAATGGCGACGCCGTGTTCATATCGCGGAAAGAAATCGGGGAATTACCGCCCCGGATGATAGTCGCGATGGCAGACGGGAGTTTTCCACGTCCGCGACGGGAACTCGCGTTCAGGAATCGCGCGCAATAAAATGCAAATTTTATTCCGCGCAATTTGGTTAAGCAGTGCCGCGCCTTTCTTTCAACCCTCCACCCTTTTTCGCGGGGGCGGGTGGCTCGGGCCGTGCCGCCATAAAACAAAGCTCCACGACGCGACCGAAAAGCTCGAGCGAACGAAACCGAATGAAAGCGCAAAGGGAACAACAAACAAACGCACGCGAGCCCCCTCACTCCCCTTGTCACCCCTTTCTCCTGCCCCTTTCCTATCCTTGTTTAGCGTTCTTTTTTCTCGCTCCGGGGCAGCGTTTCCCAACTTTTTTTAAATGCGACACGTATAGCTTTTCAACATATATCGGCAGATTATATTATTTTATATCATTATAAGTAATAATAAATATACACAAAAATAATTAACTTTAGCAGATTTATCTTTTACAATTTATCTTTTCACAACAAATGTTACATTATTTATTCTTGCTTGAAAAATATATCCAATTTTATAAGTTATTATACTATCAAACTGTTTACATGAGAAACAGATTCAAATACATTTTATTATTATAAATATATATATTTATTTATCTATTAAATTTACAGTAATTAGTTGTTATTTAATTAGAGTTACAGAAAAATTTTTCTCATTTTGTTCAAGTCTAAGATTTTCTTTTCAACTGATAAAATATTAATTTAGAATATAAATAATTGTTTTTCTTTTTTCTCTCCTCTCGCCTACATGTATTTTCTCTTCTTCCCACGCTACTTGCTCTTTTAGTATTGCTCTAATTCTATCTTTATTTTTCCACGGTGCGTTGTTTTCTTCGCTCGCTCGCAGTTCAGCTGCCCGAGAACAGTTAACAAACGTATTGTGAAAGAAATACAATGGCAAGCTCGTAGAACCGAGTCAGATTATTGCGGAAGAAGAACGTTGTCCGGTACCGCCCGTTGCTGTTTGCAATCTCCTTGCATGTCGTTCGTATACCGCTAATTTCCACTCGAGCGACGAGCAATGCGAACTGCCGACGGCCTAACAGCACCATTAGCGGCACTCGTCGTCGCGGATGTTCATTAAGCCAACGAAAACACCGGCCTGTAATATTACGCGATTAGCAATTCTGTTACGTTGGCAATTTGTAATATTCGTACACTGGCACGTTTACGCGGGCGTACGTTACAAATTCATATATTCGTACATATCAATAGCTCTTTTACATCATGCATAATGAAACAGTGTAGCATGCTATTTCATGTAAAATTAGTGAAAATTGTAGTATCATAAATAATTTTAACAACCGACGAACATGCGAAACATTAATAGGGTCAAATAAACATTACGAAACACAATAGAAAGAGAGAGAGAGAGAGATATGATAATTAAATTAACCATTATTACTATTGTTATAGAAATACAGTTTAATTTTAACTTTAATAAACAGCGTTATATTTTGTATTAATAAGTTCGATAATTAAATTTCAGTCTTTCATTATTTTTCTCTACCATAAACAAAAATAAATATTTTTACCTTATTTTAAAAATAAGGCGTTATTTGAATATGCTTTATTACTTTACAAAATATCTTATTAAGTCTTTAATTATTAAATTTTTAATTATGATAGTTTAAAGTATATTAATGTTCAACATGTTATAACGTTCGTGCTTTCGTTCTTTTGTATTAATTTACGTCACAATTTTCTTGTGCGCTCACCTTTCGGGAGCATAAAGAACCTGGAAATATCCGACAGGATGCGAGCGCTTGTTGTCATAAATCGCGCGCCTTATGTACTATGCGAAAGTATTGCGCATTGAATGCAGTCCCGCGGAATTGGACGCTCGCGGAAGTGCCGTTCATTTCTCTTGCATAAACCTCTGCCTACGCTTGTACACCTGCCATCGGAGTAAAATTGGCCAAGCTTTCGATACGAAGCACGTACGCGGTCGATTTAATTCACGAAAAGCAACGGCCATACTTCCGAGCCGTTCTTTATCGTAAAATTGTGCCGTTCTCCAGTGGTATCGGGATTGCGAGTCCGCAGATATGTTTCGAACTTTATTTTATTATATTTAGCATTTAAAGTATTGCATTTTTTCTATTGTGTTGGAATAATTAGAATATTTTTAATAATTAATCTCCGTTGAAAATATTGTCACATTACATTTACACTTTGTAACAATTCGGTATTTTTAATTTAATATTTCAATTATCTGTTTTCTTTGATATATATATATATATATATCAAAGAAAACAGATAATTGAAATATTAAATTAAAAATACCGAATTGTTACAAAGTGTAAATGTAATGTGACAATATTTTATATATATATATATAAAATTGATTGACATACATGTAGTAAACGTACGGTAACAACGATAAAATAATGTAATAATCTGGGAGGGAGGGATTTGTCTCGTTTAATAATTTCTTTCTCTCCAATATTCGCAAATAATTCTTTTATTGGCGTTTATAATTGCAGAAAATCTTTGTAACCTAATATTCCCAAAATTAAATCACACTCGTCAGCCTGCGGTATCAGTAACATTCAATGCCGGCTGACAAACCCCCCGTAACGGATGTATAAACGTGTAAATTCGCATTGCAACCTGCAAGTAACAAGGTTCACCTCCTCGGCAGCTCATTCCACTTTAGCTTCCAACGCTGCGCACTCCCTTTGTAATAGCTACAACGTTCTATAATTAATTTCAACCCTTCCGGGAATCCATTACCACGTGCACTCGGTCTCACAGATATCACAACGCCACAGTAGCTGAAAGCTCTGTCCATTCAGGATAGAGCCCGTTATTGGGCCTATTGACTGTCCCAATGTGAATACGCCGTCTCATCTGCAGAGCAGCGCTCGTCCCGAATAATAGTAATTAGTGCGACGATCCTAATAGTTGCTCTCTTTCACACCCTCGTTTCGACGGCAGTAAGCAGGCGGTTGTAAGGCGGTTGCTGCACTTTGTGTCACATTCTCATTTACATTTAAATACAAATTTGTTAATATATTCAGAATATTATATTATGTACACGTAAATTCAGAATTAGCTATCTGTGGATGTAAATAACATAAAGCTTAAACGCGAGATTCCGAATCGAAATTTAAAAGTTAAATTTTCAACTGCGGATTTTAGAGAAATATAATTAAAGATTAAAAAGACAGGATATATGTATATACATATTTTAGGTAGAATTTCAAACCTCGGCGTTTATGTCACATTTTAAAATTAAAATGTGTCTGTTAATTAACGTAGAACTCAAATTTTAATTTTATTGAGGCTAATTTCGGCCACGTTTTCCATATTTCAATTTATTATCTGACAGAAATTGCATTTTTCATCCTGATAATCAACCAATATTATAAATATACGCACTGCGTAGTGCGTAACAAGGGGATTTGGTTCTTTTTTTTTTATTAAATACATATTGATCATTTGCTTTACCGGAATTAATCCGGTTTTAATCGGAATTGTTTAAGCGACAGACTTTCCGCGCTCGATCGTTAAAATCGCTACGGGGCTTAAATGACGAGTGACGCGTATAATCGCCGAAAATCCCCGGGCAGAAGCGACGCGCGACGCCGCCTGTAGCCTGCAGCGGCATACGTGGGAGTATTAATCTTGGTATTCCGATACACGCGCGGATAGAGGCGCATTAAGGAAACTTATTGGAAGGAACAGTCTGTAGCAGACAGTACGCATTTACCAGCGACCGCAGACTAATACCTACCGATCTACTTAATCCCCGAACCCTTTAGGACGTCAGTGCGCGCGCGGCGCCTGGTAATTAGCAGTCCCATCAACAAACAATGGATACCAATTTACCTGGGATAATGGCGCGCATCGGCAAGAAAGATTATCCCTACTATTCAATATATCGGTCTCTGATATTTGCGCGCGAAGTTATTCCGCGCCTCGGAATTTCACGATCGCGTCGTGAAATATTCACGGTGCCGCGGCCGTATGGCGGTCGCCATACAGCGCTGGACCATCTCAATGGACCACGAAATCGATTGCGGGGACGTAGGTACGAATAGCTAGCTTTTCGTGCATGTTTCGCAGAATTCGTAGAAAATACTGGCAAAGTTTTCTATTAATTAGTATTTCTTGAGCTTTATTTACTCTGCTGTATCTTCAATACTTTTTTTAAATTTATATCCGCGAAATAAATAAAACGCGAAATAAATAAATATCCGGATATAAATAAAACAGTGTTTTAAAACAAAAACAAAAAAAGAAAATAGACTGTAAAAATAAGACTAAGAAAACATAGTTTCTAAATTATAAAAAGATATATATAT